>NC_047503.1:30822688-31056459 GCF_902827115.2 Pseudochaenichthys georgianus
AGTGTGTTGGTGACAGCTGACTGTAGTGTCTCGTTAGAGTGATGTCGGACCACACCATACAGACCATGTGATTCACCGCAGTGGAATGATCGTCTATTGCCGATAATGACTGTTTATACAAAAACAACTCAGGAATTTGACTTTTTTTAAATGCCTCCGTAATAACTGCTGAACCATAACACAGAGTGATGTGAAATTACAGAAATATTTATGTTCTCTTGGTAATCACTGTATATTAGGCTGTCACTTATATCAGCCTATAAATCTGTTTCATGCCAACTGTTTATTTAGCCTCTTATAATTTAGAACAATACAGGCTTGTATCCGCCGTGTGTTGATCCAGACACTAATAAAGGCGGGACTTTCCAAATAAAATAGAGCTAATTGAGGCATTGAGATGATAGATGGAGCGTGTTCTCAGTGTTGTGGGTTTGACGTTCTTTTTAGATGCATTTAATACTCCATATAAACGTCATTCACCATTACCAGCTCAATTAATCCTTTCAAATAAGCAAAGCATTTGTCTTTCAGAAATTGTTGACACAATATGTTAAATTGCTATAAAATGATCCTATTACAGACACAGGAAATGTGTGCTCTTTTTTTTTTAATATGCTGCTCTTTCTCAAATGTTGTCACTACACATTTGGTGTATTTAATCCAAAGATAACCATAGACTGTATAAACAAGATTCAATTACACAAATAAAGCATGCAGTATAATATATATATCAAATCAGGATGATTAGGAAACCAAAAATTGACCAAACGGTGACAAAAACAAACGCCTTTTCTACGCAAATGTAATCTATAAATGCGTTGAAATCCACTAAACAGAAAGATATGTACTCTAAAAGTGGTTGAAAACACCTTTATCAAATTAACCCTTTCAGATTATCACCATTGCTTTGGAAAAAAATTACTGAAGATTTTTTTGTTATCACCACATTTCAGCGGTAGACTGTTTCAGATAAATGGGCAAACCGAGGAAAGCTGGGAGAGAGTGATTATGGCGTGTCGTGGAGGATGTATGAAGTGTGTGGGGAGTTTAGGGTCAACAATGGTCAGTGTGTATATTGTGGAGCACCCTGGGAATGCCATGAAACTACGGGGTGATGGAGTGAGAGGTGTGAGTGAGTGGGAAAAGGAAAGGGAAAGAAAGATGGAGCCCACTGCAGAGATTATATCAGGCTAATTTAATTCCTTTATTGCAGCCAATTAGTCGCAGCACTTTGGCCCCCTGTGAGCCCTCTAGCCCCTTGACTCGCTCTCTAATGACCCCGACTAAACTCTGGATCTCAGCTGCTCCCAAAGAAGGCCATGTTTCAGAGCCGCTGTGTTTTTAATAAGCAGTTTGCCTCACAGACACACTGTACCATGATGAGAGAGAGAGTGAGAAAAATATAAAGCGTGATGAGAATGGAAAACAGGTGGGAAAAGAAAAGATGAGGTGGACAGGAGAAGGGAAAGAGATCTGTCTGCTGCTTGTTAAATCCAAGGCCTCGACCGGAGGAGACTTGGCTAATGAGATCAAGTCACACAGAATATTCATCAGTCCTGCAGGGTTATCACAAGCAGAATAAATATGTGGTGAGGACTGATTTCCAGTGGACAGATTCCAGTCTGCGATTAAAAAAAAGAGCCATTACGCGCTTTTCTGACCTTTTTTCGTATCAGTCATGGTGTTTATCTATTTCTCCTTTCTATATTTCATAATTTAACACTCCTATGTTTTCCCATATTTAGTGAGATTATGCAAGTCCCAGGCCGAGTCTACGGTGCATGTTTTCTCAGTGGGTGATAAAATGAAGTCTGATTAACCGACCACCGCAATTAAAGAACTGTGAGAACCGGCGCGCTTCAGTGCAGGCAGGGATCCCTCATGAAGCCATTAGCAGTGGAGCGAAGGTTAATGTAATTTAATGTAGACGGCCAAGTAAACACCAGCAGAGCAGTGCGCAACTTCGTATAGCTCTTTAGAGAAAGTATGCGAAAAGTATGAGAAGAATCCTACATGAGGAAGTGAATGCACAAAATAATTTTTTAATTAGCCTGAATAAATTGCATGCATTTATTATGTGTTGAAGATATATGTTTACAGTTGTTGTGCTTTAATGGTCTGTACTGATAATTGTAATTACTAAGATCTCTGTGTGAATGTCTAATTGACTTTCCATGACAACTTGGCGTGGGAATAAAATAACTGGTCTACAGTAAATTGCTTTTTAAAGTTACAGCATAGTATATTTATTTTGGTGTTGAAAAGGTAATACTTTTTATAATATTGATATTTTTTTGATTATATTGGGGAACATTTAGACATTTGACAGTAGAATACAATTTGGAACTTACATAGAATACATTTTACAATTATATGAAGCTAGCTGTTTATCTATCCTCAGTAAACGTAGGATCACTCATGTCCCACTAGCTTGCACACTTTAACAGACAAATTAAAATCTGTAATTTGATTGTGAAGCCTTAAGACACATTAACACCATTTCAGCTGTACATTATATTCATGAGCACACGGCCTTACACTGTGCAGCAGCCTCCAGCAGCAGGCCGGCCTGCGCCATGCTGAGCTAAATGGCCCATATATTCACTCTCTGTCTTCATGTGGGGGCTAATAAGGCCTTTCCTTTTTCAAGAGTCTAACTAGCCACACAGAGGCACAACAACAAAGAAAGGCCTAATGGCCTCCAATTTCCCGCATTAGTGCCCATTTAATGGCTGACCTGCCCTCTCGTTAGGCAGCGCAGCATGGGAGCACTTCTCAGCCTTAGTGCATGTACACACACACACACACACACACACACACACACACACACACACACACACACACACACACACACGTACGTATGCACAGACACACGCACGCACGCACGCACACACACACACACACACACACACACACACACACACACACACACACACACACACACGTACGCACAGACGCACGCACACACACACGCACACACACACACACACACACACACACACGTACGCACAGACGCACGCACACACACACACACACACACACACACACACACACACACACACACACACACACACACGTACGTACGTACGCACAGACGCACACACACACACACACACACACACACACACACACACGTACGCACGCACGCACACACACACACACACACACACACACACACACACACACACACACACACACACACACACACACACACACACACACACACACACACACACACACACACACACACACACACACACACACACACACCAAGTCCTTTAGCCCTCCTCAAACACACTGCCTCGGGCCCCTGCAACACTTCCACCCCACGCTGAGACCGCATAATAGGCCAGTTTGTAAAAGGGACGGCCTGTGATCAGTGATGCATCCACTTGCTGAGTAATCAAGGGTCTTTTGTCTGAGTGGTGTGTGTAGAGCAGTGTGTGTGTGAGAAGGTGTGTGTGCGCGTGTGTGTGTGTGTGTGTGTGTGTGTGTGTGTGTGTGTGTGTGTGTGTGTGTGTGTGTGTGTGTGTGTGTGTGTGTGTGTGTGTGTGTGTGTGTGTGTGAAAGCGTGTGCACCTGCGTGAGAGAGATCCTCTCTTCCCATCTGTCTTTATTTGTGCGCCCATCGCTCTCAGAGTGTGTTTCTCCATGTGAGTGTTTGCGTGAGTAATTCCAAGATAAAGTGGCCCTGCCTGGAAGAGATCTCCTTCAATTGGTGTCTATGGGAAAACACCAGCTGACATACAGTGCAGGAATAAAGGGATCCCGACTAAAGCCACGCAGGGGCTGACGAGAGGGTGTTGTGTGTATGTCAGCTATGCCATAAAAATGCCATGGGTGGAGGATGACATTGGCAGGTCCTATTCAGGGCTATAGCAGTGAAAGGCCCTTTAGGGTGAAAAAAGATTCCTCAGGCCTGTCAGGTCCCCATAGCTCGCCGCTGAACAATACCCACTAAGAGCAGCTGTCTTAATAGCGTGAGGGACTGACAGCTTTAGGAGCGATGCGATGCTCGGAGCAGCATCCGCACAAACTTAAGTCCAAACAACGCTTCGCTGTGTGACAACATAATACAAAATAACAGGATAGTTTGCCAGACACTGAATGCATCTTGTACATGTCTATTACACATAAGTGTCTAAACAACTTGAGCTGACAGTGTTGGCGAAGATTCATCACCTCACTGATCAGCATCCTCGTGTGTGAACGGATGCAGTGGCACGATAGCAAAAGATTCTTCTGAGCGTGATGATGATTGGAACTAACTGGATTCACAGTTTCCTCCACAGGAAGAGCAAAAAGCTCTGCTTTCACTTGGAAACGTTGGTTTATATTGAAGGGCTATCAGTGGGAATGGTGTTTAAATGTATTGTGTTTGACTGATGGAGCAATGTTTCCTTTTCAAAGTAAAGGCGGATTACTGAAACAAGTGTCTGATGTTTTTCTCTGACATCAGCGTCTGATCTGATAATCACAGTGTGAACGTTCAGAGACTCCTCCTCCGAGTATTAGCTCTGAATCCATTTTGCAATGGTTTGAAACCGCAGCCCAGCTCCCCGCCATCAACCTGGCTGTCAAAGCCAAGTATAATAAGGTGTTTGCTCTCTATTGTTTTACATCCAGCCATTACCTAAGCCTGTCTCCTCTGCCTAGAGCTTCACACATCCACAAACACGGAGAGGACGCGCATCGGAAACACGCGAGACAGATCTCCCAATCTTCCCTAAACAAGGGCTCTCCCTGCTCACGTCAAACATCACCTCCAGTCTATTTACTCGGCGAGTTTGGTTTCTATGGGACTAGCAGATCCATAGTGTTTAGGGTTCACATAACTCCTCGCAGGTCGTCTTGTGCGTTGCTGGCCTCCAGGCTGACAGGGATGGGCCGCTGCTGTCAGTGCTAGACAATGAGACAAAGCTTACACCGGGCTAACTCACGCTCCTCCATAACTGTGATTCATACTAATCCCACAGCCTCTGCAATTAAGGCAATCACTCTGCTCCGACAATGTAAGCTAAAGATTTTAAACCCGATGTATTATAGCAGACTGCAGTCGGCCAACACTGATTGGCGGCTGTGAGCTGAGAAAATAAACAGTGTTTGCAGATTAGATTATTAGAAGATTAGATGAGTTAATTTGCCCTTCAGGCAGGAAAAAGGCGGAGAGCGTTTCCTCATTCGTGAAGACACTGGATACCTTTATCAACCATCAGTGTGGCTCTTCCTTTTGGCTTGTTTTGTTTTTTCGAACCAGCAGTATGTGAAGAAGAGCCCTGTGGGAGGAGGCGCTCCCTACCTTGCTTTGGAAAGTGTTCCCATATTGAACTGACTCAGCCTTGAGGATAAGCAGATGAGTCTTGGATTAGGGATGAGATCGGAATGCTCTGCTGGATTTCTTTCTACTGCGTGAACATTTATGGTTTCCACTCCCAAATAAAGCGTAATAACTGATCGAGACTCATTCTTCTCGGAAGTGTCAAAAATATGAAGGAAATTACTGATACAGGAAGTTCTCTGGAAATGTCTCACTTTCAGCTCTATGTTTTCCACTCAAATGTAAACTTACTATCCTTCCTAGAGCTTTGTATCAACTTCCTCTAGGCAAGGGGGTGCTTAAATGTTTAAACGTTCACTTCGTAGCAATTTAAGAAATGCTCAACCATGTTGTCTTAAAAACTAAGATATGCTGTTAATTCTATTAATTCAAGCCCAGATTGACAACATATTGAAAACCGCACAGAAAATGTATGAATGAGAACTGGTGAAGGAGATCAGGTTAAAGCTTTGAAATCTTTCAAACAGCTACTGAGTAGACTGAAAGATTATTTTGTCAACCTTACTTTTGTGTTAAAATGATTCTCCACGTGTGTTAACCTCCAAACATAAATACCACACAATTCCAAATATACTTACAATCCTTCTTCAAGTTTAAATGTTATTATTGGTCGAAAAAGTTTTCTATGGTGTGAAAAGATACATCAGGATGCTCCTGATCAGACAAAAAACCCTGCGTCCACAGAAACGCTGTGGCTTCACCTCACTGGGCAGTACATTCTTAAATTAAGCTCTACTCTACACCATTTTATTGTAGGCTCATTAGCAACCCCAGTACTGTGGCCATGCTAAGCAGGTGGGAAACCTTTGACCTTCACACACACACCCCCTACATTCCTTTGTCAAGTCCCCATTACTAAGTTACCACTCCTCCGAAATGGGCTGTGACCCTCCTCCGCCTGCTGTCTTCCTTTTTCCCCGGGTACACCCGGGGCTTCCCTGCTGCAGATGTCATTAGTGAGTGGTAGACTGGTGAGACAAATATCTCTATAAAATGTACAAGTCATGAAAAAAGGCTTCAGTTGGGCAGTCAAAGAGAGAAGACAGGAAAGGAGAGAAGAATGAACTGCAACACGAGTTAATATAGTGACAAAGAGGAATGGAGGGGTGACGAGATGGAACCGAAAAGAAATAAATCTCAACTATAAAAAAGATCTTCATCCCGCTCTTCCTCTTTTTCACCCTTCTGGGGAAGCTCACAATGAATTGAAGTTCCACTACTTAGCTGCCTGACCTTTTGTAGCTCTTTTACAACCTGCCAATTACTATTAACACTGTTGGGGGGCTGGGTTGGCTCGAGAGCACATTGCAATGAAAATCATCCTAATAGCCCGGTCTGATTGCTGTGAGTACCGGAGTTCACTGAGGAAACACTGTCAGTATGCAGTGGAGGTTTTAAAAACACTTGTGCATCACTTAAAAAGGACTATTTCCCAACCGAAAAGTATTTCAGGATTTCAAAGCAGGTTGAAATCAGAAACGGCCCACTGACCAAATAGAAAATGAAACAGAGGACGACTTGAATCCACAAAGTGGAAGACAAACTGTGCTGTGCATAGTATAACAAATCCTTGATAAGTACAAATTAGAAACATGACAAACACACCACGATGTGTACTATAGGCGCAGTGCATGATTATCCAGCTCTATAAAACGACAATGTAAACAGAGACTAGGTTGTCAAAGCGTGCAATCAGAGAGATATTGTCTCGGCCAAGACAAATCAGAACCTGCAGTCCCTAATCACCTTGTTACACATAACACTTCTTTACTGCGTCCGGCCTGATGGAAGTGTGTGTGTGTGTGTGTGTGTGTGTGTGTGTGTGTGTGTGTGTGTGTGTGTGTGTGTGTGTGTGTGTGTGTGTGTGTGTGTGTGTGTGTGTGTGTGTGTGTGTGTGTGTGTGTGTGTGTGTGTGTGTGTGTAATCTTTTCCAGAGGGAATGAGCAGGAAGCCGCTGAAAACCATATATCTGAAACCCCACAGCCCAGTTCCTTCATTCCTGTGACACATTTACTTTCCTCTTTTTATTTTCCCCTCCCATCATCCATTTTTAAAATGGCACACTCTTAAACCGTAACCTTTTTTTATAAACCCCTCAATGTGAGAGCACCATGTGTGAGGGCAGGGGGGAATAATTTGCCGCTGTTTTCATCTACCCATGTTCTACGCTTTAAAGTCTGCTTAGTTTAGATGCTTTTTTCACAAATGCAGTGTGAAGTCAGCAGCAGGCGATCTGTCACAGCTCAGGCAGTATTCTTGGAAGAGGCAGCGTGAAGCTGCATGTGGAGAGATGAGCTTCATAGAAACAGATTGATGGCAGAAAAGCTTGTGCCAGGGCCCAGGACACGACAACATATAATACAAAAATGACCTGTACATTGTACTTTGCCAGGACAAGCCTGAGTAACAACTCTCAGCTTTAGTCTGTGATTGGCGACACCAACTCCGCAGTTCAATGCTGCAGAATATGATTTATGAGCAATAATCAGAAATGTATTTTCTATTACGACCTCTCCAACTCATTGGAACTGTACACTCACACATTTAATATATATTTCTTTGTGAAACTGTGGGAAAAGTGAGTGCATTATAGTAAGTGCTGGGGAGCAAAGAGGCCAAATAGTGCAGCACATTTTAAAGAGAAGGAGAGGATCAAAAGGACCAAATATGGTGAGTGTGCGCATGCATATGCATCACTCGTATGACTTCTGTTGTCTTTGCTCTTCATAAAGAAGTCTTTGCAGTGTTTCATGCTCACTCTCATGAGTTATAACCCTCGGGAATATGATGCTCTAAATGTAAATCAAAAACATCCACACAGTCCTTTTCCATCCATCTGCTCAGTGAGTTGATCTTTAAGACCCGATCGACCAGGATAATTCACCTAAAATATCTCTTTTCCCTTTGTATCCATTTGAATTAGAAGAAAATAGCATTTTAAGTCAATTAAGCGGAAACAAATCTAATTGTTTTAATAATAAAACTATAATTATTTACAAAAATATAAAACAATTCCCATATCTTCTATGAGTGTAAAAGTTAAATTAGGATAATAGCAAACAATAGTTAAGTAATTGCAATAAATACATACAGTCTGCATTTAAATGTTTTGTCAAGTTAAAGCATTTAAACTATTAAATTAGCTTATAATTTCTAGGTTATATTTTTCAGAATTTCTTTGACTTTAGTCTGCATTTTCTTTAGCACACATTTCATTAGATAGCGAGCTTCCTTTAAAAAGAAGATGTTTCTGGTTTGATGGGGTTTATGATTGGGGTATAAACAAGAGAGTGTTGGCATCCCACAGAAGCCGCAGCGGCAGGTTCCTGCGCATCAGAGAAGTGTGGCAGCTGGTTTGGTCCATGCACATTGTTTCTGACACTGATGGCTTGTGAGATGTTTTTACTGTACTGGCTCCAGAACCACATTCACTGCGCTCCTCTGCTGTGGCACAGAGCCTACTGCTCACTACGAATTAGAGCCTCATGCACACAAGCAAGCATGCACACTGGTAAACACACACTGCATTACACACACATGTACATACAGCTTCTGCTCTAATTGCAATGTTGGAACAGTAGCCCTTCAAAGTTAGGGAAACTGTTTTCTAACAAAAATCTTTGCACTTCATATCTTCTGAAACCAAATGTGACACTTATGACTCAGGCAGGAAGGATACAGTTGGGGAAGTAGAGAAGGAGGAAAAGAGACCCCTCTGATCCAGAAACCCAAAACCTCATTGTAATGTAGTCATCGGTAGAAGGCAATTAGCAAGGGAAAGACTGGCAGAGCAAGCACACGGCGACAGATGCGGAGAATAACTCAGCATTTTGCAATGAAAGCACCCTTTCTGCATAATAACGTGACAAAAGACAATGGTCGTTATTTCCAAGATAATAGCAAGCACAAGTTTAAACTTGGAAAGAAAGAACAAAAAAAGAGTTGATGTGGTGGAAAGAAATGCAAACAGGAAGAGAGCGGCAGTTCCTGAATAGAATGAGAGGGAAATGAGGAGGATTTATGGATGCCCCCTCTTACATAGAAGATTAAAGGCAGGAGTCGGAACGACTCTCTATTTGTCTCATGTCTCGTTTCAAATGAGAATGTATTCAGACTAGGCTCGGCCAAAAGTTCATTTTTTTGTTTTAAAAGGCTACACCAACCAGATTTTGTAGAGCTAGAATAATGCCATCCAGCCTATCATGGTGGTACACTACAGATACTTGATAGAATACTTTTAAGATCTAGTGAGGAAGGTTCTTTTTAACTCATACACACTTCAACCAAGTCTCATGAAAATCTGGCTTGTAGATGTTACCGTAATTACTGTAGATAGACAAAAAAGACATTTAAATGGAAAAAAAACATTCGTGGCGGAGGTATTATGATACGGCAAGGAGCAAAAAAAGCTAGGACTATTTCCTGTATCTTGTGTCTTACAGGTTTCCATCAGACTATTGTGAGCTCCCCAGCTGAATTGTAAGTGGTCGTGTAATTTATGTCAAGAATAATATTGCCCCAATGTGTTATTGATTCTGTAGATATTCCTTAATATTTGCTCTGGCAAGAGGTTTACTCTCAGCGGATGATTGCGCTGCTCGGTCGACCAGGAAAATTGACTATAATTATCAAATAGGCCACTTAAACTTAATCTAATGAAAATGACTTAAGAAAATAGTTTAACCTCCGAATGCAGGTCTTTTCGTCTTAGCATCTTGCAGCTGATTTAAGTTTGACCCCAAAAGAGGGTCCTTCCACCACATTTGATATTATCCACTTGATTATCGTGTTAAGAATGATCAAATCTAATGGATACATTTTTCTAAAAGCACTTTCTTCAAAATATATTTCCCATCTGTGCGAACACCCTCTTGTCAACACATTGACAACCTGGCAATTGTGCTGTAACCTACACTGCTGCATCTAAAATTCGAAAGCAAGAGAGGTGTCATTTCCGATGAGGTCAGCGGCCGAGGCAGCAACCCAAACACTAACCGCTGTTTTTCTTTTCCTTAAATCCCATGTTTCTTTTTTCTCTGCATCTTTGTTTGTGATCGCGTCTGTCTTTATTTTTTCACTGACCTTGTTTGTTATTGGGGCTCAGAGTTCATTTAATTTCCCGCCCGCTGCTGTGGAAAGCCCTCACAGAAACCCAATACTGTCTTTCTTTCTAAAAGTGGAAACGGTGCTGCTCGATGTTCCTGGATAATGAAACGGTGGCTGTCACTGGAGGCAGGACAAAGGCCGCAGGACAAAGGCCACAGACCTAGCTGCTGAAGTGATCTTCATTTTCTTTTAAATATGTGTCTGAAAAATCAGTTATCAGATATTCTCAAAGTTTGTAATAGCAAGATTATTCAAACTACTGTATGTAACTGAGATAGGAATCCCTAATTTTTGTTTCCAGAATTAAAATACTTAAAAATGTGATGTGCAAATTTCCTACCGAGCAATTATTAGAACGGAAATGTCAACGTTTCATTCAATATTAACATTTAAACCCCTAACAGGACTAAGACTTAGTGGTTAGTGTGGTGCAGTGTGGTGCAGTGGGTTGCGTGTTGGTGTTCGGATCAGGGGGTCACAGGTTCAAACCCTGCTGCAGTCAGCATGTCGTTGTGTCCCTGGGCAAGACACTTCACCCCAAATTGCTCCTGTGGGGATTGCCCACAGTATTGAGTATGTAAGTCGCTTTGGATGAAAGTATATGTATGTTTTCGCAGGGCAGTGAAATAGCACTCACAGCACTTGGTTATAGTTAGGGAAAGATTGTGGTCTTTGTCAAATAAGTGATTTGAACCAACCCATCTCTAGTATGTATGTCTTGCGGTATACATACATCATTACTCTCATACAAGAACAACAAATATTGCTAGGCACCTAATTCAGGTAGAAATGATATTTTAGATTCGCAGACATTACATTTCATGTCATTTGTTAGATGCTTTTATCCAAAGCAAACTGTGGAGTACTGTGGACAATCCCCACAGGAGCAATGTGAGGTGATGTATCTCGCCCAGGGACACAACGACATGCTGACTGCAGTAGGACTCGAACTTGCTACCCCCTGATTCGAAGTCCAGCACTCTATCCACTGAGCCACAGCTGCAGACAACTGCAAAAACCTATTTGGAATATAGCTGCCAATTCTGCGGGTTCACAAACATTTGGTAGAGGATAAGGACCATTACGAATCAGAGTTAACTATTGATTTTAAAGATGAAATTGTTACAAATTACTGACAGGAACAAGATATGCATCAGCTACCGTTAATACTACCACAACAACTGGACAGATGATGCAGAGGGAAAGAGCAGCTATCTATCTACTGCTTTCTTCACTCCACTCTTTCTGTCTTCCTTCATGACTCTGGAAGACAGAAGAATCTTCTCCCTCACGCTCCACCTCAACTTTGATCTGCAGCCAACGACCTGTCCTGGCTGCACGAGAGAAAAGAAAAGAAGAAAAATACAACCAAAACAAGCTGGAAGGGGGAACAAAAAGAAGGTGAAATGCATTCCCCAGGTTTATCATCAGATCAACATCTGGATATCTACAGAGACCTGCTGCTACATAATCATTTCAATATCTGCGAGTGTCTCTGGAGGTTAGAGAGCAGCAGATAGACGGAGGGAGCGAGGCCCAGGCCAAGTGTCTCTCCCCGTGTCATACAGGTCCAGGTCTTAGCTTCAAAGACAACACAGAGGGGCCCCATTTGGAAATGAATTTTTGCCACAAACTATCATCTCATAACACAAATATTAACATGAATGACCCCATTTCCTTATAATTTCCTTATCGACCCCCCTAATTATGTCCGTTTGTTTGCTTTGTCATCCTCCAGTGATATAGGCCTTTTGTTATTAGAAGCAGAGAGGGGTCTCACGTGGGAACTTGATGACTTATTCTGCAAGAGGGGGCAGGGGGGGGGAAACAGCTGCTGAGGAGCCCCTGCAACACATATTAGCAGTACAGAGGCAGCCCTCATCCTGCAACAGCAACACCCAGCAGCAGCAGTGGGAGCTATTTAAAGAGCACTTACTGGTAGCACGCTGAGTCAAGTGCCCCTCTCCGTCTTTATCTCTCCCCTTCTCTTGCTCACCCTCCATCACTCTCTACTCTCTCTTTCTCTATCCTCCCTCTCTATAATGGGCCGGCTACAAGGGAGGTAAATCAGCTGAGGCCCGCGCTTTCCGAGCTTCTCTCAGCCGGACACCGAGCCTAATTCATTGGCTGTATTGTCCCGCGGGGAGCTGAGCCAGCAGGGGGAAAGGGGTTAATAGGGAGGGGGGGGGGGTGTGTTGGGCAAACGAGAAGAGACCATGGCTTTACTCTATCAGAATTTCTCCATTTCTTTTTTGTAGAAAAGAGGAGAGCATCTGTGTTTTTGTGTTTGAGAGGAAGAGAGGCAAAGAAAGAGAAAGTGTGGATTCACAGCCCCTCACCCCACTATGGGTCTTATCTGTGAGAGCTAATGAGTGATGGATTAACCTAGGATCACCCCCTGGCAAATTGAGATGACCCCACAAATGTACCCTAAGTACCCTCCCAGAAGTCTGCATTCCACTTCACACGACCAAACAAATATACGCCAGCCTTTGGTGTTTTTTTCTCTCAAGAAAATGTCAGCTACTTAGAGCAAGGGATCTGTGTGACATACACACAGGGTCCGAGTAGAGTTCCCCCTGTGGGATCAATTATTAGCCTAAAATAAATAAAAATAACGCCCCCGGTAGCTTACCTGATACGGGACCCATTAACTAAGGTTGTGTCCTTATCGCAGCAGCCCTCAAATCTGATCCCTCCATTCCCTCTATCTCTGGCTGTAGAATAATTGAAGGCATAATAAACATAACAATATCATCTTTTGAAAACTGCCAATGTGAATCTTATCCTGATTTCTTTGCGTGAATCTGCAACACCACCATGTTGCAGCAAGGTTAGGTCAACTTTAAAAAGCTGCTATTGAGAAATCATCAATCCAAGACCCAACAACTACCAATATCCTATACTGCGAGATCTGATTCCAGACTTTAAGCTGTGAATATGTTCACTTTATCAGAGATTATACACATCAACAACACTTTCCTCAAGTTTATGCAAATCTGTCTACTTGTGCTGACCTCTGCTGACTGAGCTCTCTTTGTGCAACAGTGTCAACATGCTCTCTGGAATTGCAGCCAACAGGCTTCCATTCTTACAATTAAGATAAAAGGCTGACTTATGACTTCTAGCTGCCTGTATCACTGGTGGGTGTGTCGACAATCACAGGCCCACACACACACAACCAACTGTGACTTCAAGGCCTCCATGACGACTGGGAATTGTTGGCTGCCACACACAGACACATACACAGCCTCCACCGTGACTTATATGGGAAAGACAAAGAGGTTGGTGATAAATCATTGTCAGCCACACACAGACACACACACACACACACACACACACACACACACACACACACACACACACACACACACACACACACACACACACACACACACACGGCAAGTTCTTTTTCTGGCAACGTGTGAGCATGTCTGACGCAAAATGAAATAGTTTGACTCAGCTTGATCTGTCACAGGTGCTTTGAGAAGGAGAAAAAGAAAGACAGTGTGAGATGCATAAAATTAAAGCGTAACTACGTCAAAAGCCTTTACAGCTTAATCTACATGTAGGGTCTAAATATTTACAACATATGTAGGCACTGCAGACACTTTATTCCTCAGGGAACTGCAATCATCTTGAGCTGCATCTAAGATGGCGACAGCAGGGGGGCGCTCTGATCTACAAAACAAGCGTATGTGTCTGGGTGTATCGTTGCTTAGCAATGAATCCTCCATATCTGTGAGTGTTGAGGACCCTTTCTCAGGGCCTGATATGATCACACTCGTTAGGTGGTCCTTTCTGTAACTGCTGCCAGAGATTTCCCTTTTCCAGGACTTTACCTTGAATCAAACGCAGAGCTCCAGCAAAAAGCCTCCTTCTCTTTTGTTTTTCGGTCTCCAGCAAACAAAAATGCGTATCTGTTTTTTATTGTCGTTGTTGACGCTGTTACAGCCCTATCAGCTACAGAGAGATTTTGTAGACTCTGAAACAAGCTGTGCCAAGGCTTTCATTTTTAAGTGTGAACAGGCGTGGGTAATTTAAGTATAATGTAACAACACATGCTGCACCAGCTTCAGTGCTTGTTCCGAAGTGTTGCTCCTACCTAAAAGAACAAGAAGGAATTCCTCACGCAACGACGATTTTACCTTTAATCTCATTAAAATTGCATTAAAGAAATCACCGCAAGGCACAGCCCAGGGTAGAGCGCAGGAGACTGACGTTATTTTCTTCTCTGAAAATCACTTTCTCTCTTTCTTGCTTCCCTCCAGCTCGTATTATATATTTGCTTTGGCTACAAACACTCGCCCTCCTCTTGGTAACCGTGCAGTAACCTGCTGCTACACAGAGGTGCTGAGGTCATCATCTCTGAGTCTCTACAGCGCTGCTGGCCCCGGCCGCGGGATCAGGTCTCACATACGCACATTAACCTTCTTTTATTTTAACTCTAAAAAGCTGCCAATACACATATATCATCATCTCTCTCACAGACACTCACTCACAATGTTTTCTTACCCTGTTTACTGGTCCCTTTATGGTCCCCTGTTAACAAGTGAGAGTGCTCTCGTGTGTATGGTAGCCACAATGAATCAAGGTCATGCTACCAGTGTGTTTCAGACCTGATGACTGCCTGACTGAGAGATGATGGCCATGTGCAGAAAACTAGAGATTTTAAAAAAGGGAACACGAAGTCTGTTCACAGTTCTTCGGGAGTTTTTTGGGGGTTGAGTCTGAAGACTAAAAAGGAAATACATCTGTAGGTGTTAAGTTAGAAAAAGTGAGCTGTCCGGACATCTAGTCACTCCTCATGTCTGCTTGAGGCGAGCGTCTTGAGATTAGCTGCTATTAGCATAACACATACTTATCTCCGACTGTCAGTTGTACAATTGCATTATTAATAATGTAGACAGCAGATATTGATAAGAAAAGAAGAATGTGTGGAATAAATCTTGTTCTGCTGCTTTGATTTTGGCTAGTATCTTTTCAGCATGACATAATCCTTCAGGGAAACTGCTGAAGTAGAAGCCAATATACAAGGGACTCATTACATATCAAATCTTCCAGCAAATAGCAAAAACTGTTTTCTCTCTTATTACTTCGCAATAAGAGAACAAGTGTTATTTCCAAACATTTCCTCAGGGGATAAAGCTTTAGTGCAACATAAGCTCTGTGTGCAGTAGTGTGTTCTTAAGCTTTATCCCATTTGGTGTAAGAACAAGTAAAGCCCTACTTGTTTTCCGTAATGATTTTCTGCTGTGGATTTCCAGAAAAATGGAAGAGATTCTGTATTATTGGCCTCTGTCACCTCTGTGGGACAGTGTGTATTCTGTGGTGTCAAATGTGGCTGCGTGATATTTCTGAGAGACAGTCAGGCTGTGATTCATAGAGCTAGTAAGTGAGGCACTGGAGTGGCTTGTGTCTAATGTGTGAACACATGCTGATATTGTTTGCAGTCATCTGGTACCCAGTCGACCCAGTCCTTTCCCCCACACACACACACACACACACACACACACACACACACACACACACACACACACACACACACACACACACACACACACACACACACACACACACACACACACACACACACACACACACACACACACACACACACACACACACACACACACACACACACACACACACACACACACACACACACACACACACACACACACACACACACACACACACACACACACACACACACACACACACACACACACACACACACACAGCGGTTCATGCCAAACCCACAGCACACAGAGATCCTCCCTCGGATAAGACAAGCTTTCACTATGGCATCAAGTCACCAATTAATTCATTAACAGATGTCTCCTCAGGCGCTAAATAGCTTCGCAGATCCTGGACAGAATTACTGTTTTCATAAACTCCCACTGGCAGACAATGCCGGTTAAGAGACACGCTTACACAGGTTTGCACAATCTCTTTCTCTCTACAGCATAAAGACACACTGTAAAATGTCAAGGCCTCCTGGCGCGAAGAAAGACACATGGAGAAACACACACTCACAAATAGAAACAGGTAACCAGCAGGCGACAGAGACAGGTGTGTGTGTGTGTGTGTGTGTGTGTGTGTGTGTGTGTGTGTGTGTGTGTGTGTGTGTGTGTGTGTGTGTGTGTGTGTGTGTGCGCGCGCGTGCGTGCGTGTGTGTGGCTCGTAAGCCTAATTTCCTTCAATCACCTTTTCTGCAACAGCTATCAGCACTTTTGCAGATGTTTGGGAGCAACCCTAGTCATGTTCAAACAGTGTTTTGTTGAATTTGTTTATGCATTTAACTTGTTGCACCTTAGGCGACCAGCTATGATCGAGCTTTCTGCACTGTCAAAGAGTTCAATAATAATAATGAAGCAGCTGTCATCACAGAAAAGAAAGCCTACTTTGTGTCTGTGCCTTGAAAAATATTAATCAACATTTTGAAAATCTTTAGTGTGCAGTACGCCCAGATTACTCTCTTGAGAATGTAGCTGACAGCTTAACAACATACTATATACAAGTGTGTGTGTGTGTGTGTGTGTGTGTGTGTGTGTGTGTGTGTGTGTGTGTGTGTGTGTGTGTGTGTGTGTGTGTGTGTGCGAGCGTGTGTGTGTGTGTGTGTGTGTGTGTGTGTGTGTGTGTGTGTGCGTGTGTGTGTGTTAGGTACTTCTACAGGTTTCAGTTAATGTTATGAGTGTTGAGTTTGAAGGATAGAAGAATTGGGAAAAGAAGATCTGTTTGGATCTTATCGGCCGGACCAATTATCACCAGCTGGAAGAGTGCACCACAGATTGAATGGAAACATTTTCAATGCAAGAAACACAAACACAGACGCAGCATGTTCTTACCCACAGGAATGCAGCAGTGACATTTCTCATCATATTATGTAAAATGATGATGATAACGACAATGTGAGTTTCTGGCCTGGCTGGATGTTGTGATAAACCAGCCACAGTGAGTTCAAGCACCATCGAGGGTGACAAGAGGAAGTGAGCGCAGGCCATGAGCCAAGGCAGAAACGCAATATGGCTTTCCTTCAGAGGCATTATGGCTTCTGACCAAACCATTTCTCAAGAGCAAGGTCGAGGTTCCATTTTGGTACGAGTGCTCGTGCACACATCCCGCTCAGTGTGAATCCACATTTTTAGCCAGTGTGAAATGGCTAAAAATATGGATTCACACTGAGCGGGATCTGTGTTGCATTATGTGTTGTAGCCAAAGCAATGAAACAAAACTGCGGCCGCAGTTTGTCCAAAGGACCTGGAATCCAACATCTGAAACAGGCTGTGAAGTTTCTTTTTATACCAGTGAACATTTTACCTCAAGAAGTGCAACATCGGTTTTCCCAATGGGCATTAAAATGGATTGTAATGACAATTTGAACTAATACCACACAACATGCAGATAGCTTCATTACAACACAGTTATATATGTGTGTTGGATTTAGCTTTTGGTTTTATATATGATGGCTTTCCTAGCATTTATTTCTCAGCACAAACAGACACAAACACTTTTAATTACTATTGTGTGTTTGTTTTCTTATCTACATACTGTCCTCAGACACTTTTTTTAATGTAAAGTAATTTACTATCTTCAAAGGGCTGTCAGAATGTATTATCCGTGCAAAAATGTATTCCATCAGCATTGGATTGTTTCTCAAACAGGCCTCATGACAAGCAACAACTAGCTCCAAAATTCCTGCTCAAAAGACATGCTGCCAAACACTGACACTAATAGCTTAAAGATATTCCATGCTTCAACATATTCAACAGTTTCTGCATTACTATTTGTCACACCTATTGCTTCCATTTGAGCCTAAATCAAAACGATTATAAATGATCTCACTTCTGGGATAGTATGGTCTCTGGTTACATAAGTACTCAAAGTGGCAGTTTTATAAAATCCTTTGATTGTAAGGGCTTTAATTCATCCTTATTGTTTAATACAAAAATATTTGATATCCCTCTGGAGCCAGTCATCACAATTATTATGCTGAAAACCAAAATGGATGTCCTCAGTATGACTTTGACCCAGGACTGGTGTCTATTTTTGGTCCAAAAAAGATGGTTCAAGGACAAGAAAGAATTGACCTCCTGTCACTAGCTAATCTGTTAAATCTATTTTCAGTTCGGAAGTTAAAAAGACACTTAAACTTTGTTACATTTTTGAAGAAACCACCTGCCTTGACCTGACAACAAAGCAGCTCATGCAGCCCATCGTTTGAATACCTGGCATACAGCAGATTCTAAGCAAAACTAGCACTGAGCAGCGTGTCCGGCCTCTCACGAGAACCCCACATGCACACACAGACTAACACAAAATGATATACACTCCCTGTATATGAACTCAAAAGGAGCATTGGCATAAAATAGAAATTTCAACATGCAGAGCTAGAGAGTGCACTGAGATACCAAAACACGCTGCAGATAGTTTGTCTTTATTACTGCCTTCTCACTGCATATGCGTGTGTGTGTGTGTGTGTGTGTGTGTGTGTGTGTGTGTGTGTGTGTGTGTGTGTGTGTGTGTGTGTGTTGTCTTCTGTGTTTAGTTACAGCTACTTTGATATACTGTACCGCCAGCCTTGCTCTTACAGTATGTGCTAGCGCAGTGGCTATGTTCCTGTCTGTATGAGATATATAACAGGTCTCAAAATATAAAACAGAAGAGTGAGCCGGTGGTCTGGACCATGAGAGACTTTTTTTTAGCCGTGGTTTACAAAACGAGTCATAAACACTGATAAGAGTGCCGGCAAAGCAGGATTCTTGAAGTGAGAGAGAGGCCATTCCCCCCTGTTTGAACTATAGCGGCTTCAGACCTAAGGAACACTTGTGTGTGTTCACATGTGCATGCTTACAGGTGTGTGCATGTCAGTAAGAAGTGGCGAGTGCTGTCTACAGAAGTGAA
Source organism: Pseudochaenichthys georgianus (assembly GCF_902827115.2). Taxonomy (NCBI): domain Eukaryota; kingdom Metazoa; phylum Chordata; class Actinopteri; order Perciformes; family Channichthyidae; genus Pseudochaenichthys; species Pseudochaenichthys georgianus. The sequence continues at coordinate 30,842,040 of NC_047503.1, forward strand.
GATGAGGAATACTAACAGTGCAAAGTGCAAAGCTACTCTGTCAGTTGATTCTCAGCTTTGTTTGCAGTGAGTGAGAATAACACCGCATCTTGCCGGCACCTTTGAAGATGAAGGATGCCGGTTTATAAAGGTGAACGGTGATCAGATCAAACATTAACCAGACCTTCAGTCATGTCTGAAAGGTACCAAAACAACAAGACAGCAGAGGTTGAGTTTCAGGATATATGAAGTGACTTTTTCTTTAACCTGAATTGTTCACATGGAAACTAGACAACGTTTAATCTATTGTACATCAGGGCTTCTCTGTAATCATGGCAACCGTTGCTAAAAGAAAACCTCATCTGATGACAGTATTGAGTTCTGGTCTACTTACAGTAGGGCTCCATTTGCATGTATTCATGCAATTTGAACGATGAAGCACAAAGGCTAATAAGAAACTCTTCCTTTTTTTATTCCGTAACTGCACAAAATCCAGAAACTGTTGTCGATCAAATCGCTTGAATCTTTCCCAAACTCTGCTGTAGCTTTACTGGAATTATGTTTCATGCTCATTAAAGGTCTGGCCAGTCCTCCATGAAAATAAGAAAAATACATCACTAAACATCAGTGTGTGCGCAGCTGTTTTTAAGTGTTTACTTATGTTTGCTCGAACATTTTGTTTGTAATATTCACATCTAGTTAAGGGACTCAGAGGACCTGATTTGTTTTTTAGCTTCAAGTTGGAAGTGCATTTTCATATTAGAAGGCATACAAACAACTTTAGAGGGGCTATTTAATACAAGTGGATGTAGCTTAAAAAGTCAATATTTTTTAAGGGTATCAAATTAACCATGTCCACTTTTCTGCACCACATGTTTGCTCCTGTCAGTCGGACAACTCTGAAAAGCACCGAGTGTGATTTCTGAAATAAGGTTTGGTTCTAGTGAGGCAAAACAAGCAAATCATCGAGCTAATACTGAGCTTTAGGAGTGGGAGACTCCTTATGGGCAAACAGGCTTAAAGGACCAATATCAGTGAGGCTTGAGAAAATGTCTTCCACATTACAGTGGCAATGCACCAAGTGAACTCTAAGTGGAAGAAAGGAGGAAGAAGTTTCTTCCTGTCCAAACAGCCTTTATATTCCCATTGGCGCAATAAAGGGCGGCTGGAAAAGACAATTGTCAAAATATGTTGCTGGCCCACCGGCTATGGAAGTGTCACTCTGCCGTCCCTTTATGTCTCTGGTCCTCTCCCTCACACATTTTCCACATCATACTCCCCCCCTCTCTCGCTTATGTCTGTCTCTTTCATTTTCACTTTTGTCGCCCTGTTCATTCTCCAGCCCCTCCTTCTGTCCCTGCTTCTCTCTGCGGTGCAGTCCCCTCATTCTGCATGCCTTCAAGCTGTCTTTATAATCTGCCTGAATTATTCAGGACACTTTCTCCTTTTCTTTTTTGTTACCCAACACGTCCAGTAAACGGCACAAACCTGAAAACTGGGTTTACTTTATATCCGGAGGCGACTATCTAACTGCATCCATTTCTCATCATACAGTAGTTACCATGTCCCCTTCCTTACTTTGTGAGTTTAGGTTTTTTTTTGTGTTTTTTTGCCAAGAGCATTCTGGTAGGCCATGGGGCATCTATAATTTTCTCAAAGAGAAACTAAAGACATTTCCTTCTACTGTTGTTACCCCTAAACCAGATTAACACATTTTAACTGAGTTTGAAGCATGTCTCTGTTGTGCCCGAGGAGCTGCTTATTGAACTCATTGCATTAGAAGAGTTCCCTTTGCTGTGGAGAGTCAATACCCAAATGGATCGAGGTGCACACTCAGAATATTGCTTAAGAATGTGATGGAAGTAATCAGCAAAGTGCACTTTAAGTGAAACACAGAGATATACCTATGTTCAATCAGGCTTTTCAGATTTTTGGTTGGAGTTATTGGAGGAGTCACAGTTTACAAAATGTCCAACAACATACAGTGCCAGAACTGCAAATAGAAACAATGTTGTGCTAACTATTCCGAAGACAAACGCTCAGACTGTTGGATCTCTAAAGTTGTTCCACCAAAGACACTCATCCCTTGGCTTGTATACAGTACTCTACTGTTCATTTTGCCTTAAATTAGATGTGACTTTTTAATCTTCAAGATTTGACACTTGCTTTTGCTCTAACTCAGCACATACACAAAAACATAACATATAACAAAACTATAACAAAAACGAAACATCTTACTGACAACATGATGGATGTCGTAAGTGACAGGCTTTTATGGCTCGAGTGTGAAAAGTCTTATATGTGTGCTGATCCATTAAACCACTAAGCGGCAACGATATTGAGTTTACAAGCTGTGTTTAGACTGTGTTTTCCCCACATGTATCACTATCATGTAGATATTTAAAAATATATAAATTGTAAACTTCGCTCCACCCTTTCATTTGAATTGTTTGAATGTAACATTAGCGTTAGTATTATGTTTTCTTATTAAAGTAAGCCTATATCTAAATGCTGGGATTTTCAGCAAGGCAGTCTTCATTACAGACTGGTTATAATAATTAAATTAAATCTAATTCAAGTGTGTTGTATGGACGGACTCACTATGCTTGACTAGATTCTGGAATGTAATGAAGACATAAAAGAGGAATCGGAAAATGTATATCAATTAACAAAAATATAAAAACTCAATTTCTTCTTCTGAAAAAAGTGCCACATGTTTAAATGATAAAGTCTATATATAATAGATAATACATTAAAGGCTGTAGTGGAGATCAAATCAATTGCTATTTAAAGTCAGTTGGCCCCTATTGAAAAAAACACATTTTAAAGTAAAAAAAACACAGAGAAAGCAATGAAATCATAGCTTGAGATAACAAGAATGTAAATATGTCTAAAACTCTGCCTGTTGATTTAGCAACACCCTTGCAACTGCCAGTGAGAATGTCAGAGATTTAGAAACGGACAACGGCAGCACACAAAAACCTTTTAAACAGCTGCTATGTGTCAAAGTGCTGACATGTGCTGTGACTGTCTCACAATATAAAGCCTTTTCCCTGTAGCCGTGCAACAGAATAGGAAATATTGAGGGAGTGACAATGAGATTTTAGTTTCTAGTTTCAATTATCAATATCTTTCTGCCTCTCCTTTGGTTTTTCAGATATTACTTATTCTCCTCACTGAACATCTCATCAGAAGGATCAACAAAATAAATCATGTATTTGTTGCTCAGCAATTTTCAAACATATTTCTGTCCAATTATTGCAATAAAAAAAAAAAAACCGTATTCCCAAAACGATCAGTAATAGGCTTTAAGCATCTCAAGTACAGAATTTAAATTGACAGAAACTTGGCCAGGATTCTGCACTATCTGTAGGTGTATGTATCTGAGCCAGGTTGTAATACAACTACTGTAACTTTGATCACCCCACACCTGATGAAACATGTTGGCTCTGAGACACAAAGAGCAACAGTAAAGATATGAAAAGGGACTTGCTTCTTTTTTTTACCACCTGCTTTGTTTTTTAGAATAAAAAAAGATGGTGTTATTTAAAGGTTATATTCACTATTCTTAGGTTGATTTTCAGCTAATAATTGTAAAGATAATTATAGAAAACATGCACATTAAAGATATTAAGGTTTGTTACTTTTCGTTATATTTAAATCATAGAATTGATGCAATAAAATTAATTCACATTTTTTTATTTTACAATTAGGAAAACAATTTCATTATATCTTAAAATGTGAATTAAAAAACGTTGTTATACATTCCTAATTACACATTTAGATGTATATTTTCAACCACAGCACCTGACAATTCAAAGCATTCTTTCAGATTGATTTTAATGTGGAAAATAATGATGTGATAATTTATAAATAAATCTGTGTTCAATTTCCACTGCGGTGGGAATGGTGCAGGATTCCTGAGATAGATGAAAAGGCATCGCTTTACTGTAGCTATGAGAAATGTGCATGATTAGGCTCGGTGGTCCCGTTTGACGTGGTTAAAAGCCTCCATTATGGCCTGCAGTAAGCTTAATCGACTTTCAAATTGCATTTTTATGTTGCCTTAATTGTATGCTCGTATACCAGGTATATACGTACGCTATACAAAATCAGGAAAACATGTGGCTGTGCTGCGGTCTGGCTTAAAGGGAATGTTTAAATGTGGGTTAAATGAACTGAAGCTGTTCAATTGGGCGTATATTAATCATACAAAAACACAATTATTATCAATTATTTCCTTATTATTATTATTATTATTATAATAATAGTGTTATTATTTTGCATTTAAAATTCGTAATTTCACATAGTGACTGATTTTACATTACACCTATCGATTATGTCTCATCTTTTTTTAAGATATACCCATTGTTACTGCCACGGGATGGAGGAAGGTGGATGGAGGAAGGTAAATTGACTTACCGACACACTCGTTGGCTTCCCTGGCTGTGGCTCTCTGCCACGGCCTGTCGTAGTGGAAAGGCTTGCACCTGTCGCACTCCGGCCCGGCGGTGTTGTGCTTGCACTCACACACCAGACTGCCATCCCGGTCCTTCACGCACCGAGAAGCGTGCCCGTTGCATTTGCATCTCCCCCCGACCTGCAGGTCTGACACGGCGTAGAAGTACGAGTCCCGGGCCAGCTCCGAGTCGTCCTCGTTCTCGTCCCCAAAAGTGTGCAGCCGACTGAAGATTACTTTAATGTCCGTGGCTGTCACCCAGTCTTGCAGCACCGGGGAGTTGTCAAAGTCGTGAGCCGAGGGTCTGCCGTCCAGCGTGCTGAAAGCGATGAGCCCCCCGGTCAGAGGGTACATGTCGGTGTGGGAGTCCGTGCACACAGCCTCCTGCTCATTCTGCTTCGTTATAACGGCCCGGTTCGGCTTGTTGTACATCTTCCTGCACTGCGTCGAGTAAAACTGAAAGGGCACCCAAGTTTTACCGTAGTCCATGGACTTGTAAATAACCATGGATTCCGGTCGAGGCGAGCAGAACTGCAGGCTCACGTAAGTGACCTCAAACTTCTTTCCAAGGGACAGAGTCAGGGTGGCGTTCTGCGGGTACTGGAGGAAGTTGTCGGACTGCCAGCAGGTGAGGTTGTGCGGGTTGTTGAGGTCCGTCAGGTACGCTGGAGGGTGGTACTTCTTGGGGTCCGAGGCATCGCAGGTGTGACAGTTCCTGGTCCTCTCGTCTCCTTTCTCCGCCGAGGTCACCACGCAGTAGCGACTGGGCACCTTTCCGCACGTGCTGGACACCTTCACTTCCTTACCGAAGGCGGAATTAACGAAGTCCGGGATGCAGCGCCGCGGGTTGCCGTGCTCGTCGTAGCAGGGGTCCGGGGGAGAGGTCTGCGCCGCGAACAGGCTCACCCCGTAGCCGCCCAGGACGCTCCGGCACGACAGGGAGGCGGCGAGCAGCACAGAGAGGACAATATCCACAGCCATGGTAGGTCCCTCGGTCCCCAAGTGTCTCTGCCGCTGGAGGAGAAAGGGAAAGAGCGTGTGGGAAGAGTGAGAGAGTTAAGTTTGGTGATGGCTAAGCAGTCTGCAAACACTTTCCAAACAAACACTGGGGTTAGAATTTGTATTTTAAATAAGTAACATTCAGTCCCACCACATGCATGGGAGTTTTGGGGAAATGTATACAAAGCTCACATTACCTGAGAATAATTAAAAAAATATGTAAGAACCGGCGATGTTAGACTACTTTTTCTTTATCGGGATTCAATCACAGCTCCTCCTGTTTTGTTGTTTGTTTCTTCAAATCTCCTGCGTATAAATAGAGGAGCAGCCGGATTTAAGAGTCGCTAGTGTCCTTATAGAAAGTCTCACTCCTCCTGCCGGTCTTTTCACAATCTCTATCTCTCCCCTCACTCCCTCCCTCCCTCTCTCTTGGATCGGATCTTGTTTGGCACTGCATTAGGTCAGCTCATCTCGAGGGGTGACACCGGCGGAACAACGACATCCACTGGTGGTGCGTCAGACATATTTGACGTGCACAGAGGCGCAGATTACCGCAGAAAACAGCTGGAACCAACACTGCACTGGGACACCTTCATCTGGACGACACTTGACAGGATCGTTCAAATACTGCAGTAAATCACATTAATCAAAGGCTATTATTAGGTTTATTATCGTAAATTACAGTTAAACGATATTTGTTATTTTGTGAGACATGCAACGTCATTTGAAGTAGCTATTCTGGTAATAAATACAACATCTTGAAAAAAAAACATAACTTTAACTCTAATTGTATGTCTAATGTGCTACTATAATCTAGAAATGTAATTAACATGCACCATTATAAGGGCATTCTTGGAAGACAAAATATAAACGGGACCAATGTAAAACAGAAGAAACATAAATGCAACATAGTATCCTAATTAACTTTAGATTCTCCACTGTTGAAGATTTTAAGGGATTTTTTTCTCAAAATGTAAAATGTGAAGTGATCATCATGTGGACGTTTGCTTGATTTGAGTGTAAATTCCATTTCATTTTATTTTTGTTTGATACATTTTGTAAGTGACCCTCTCTCGCAGTTTTGTCTGAAACCCATGACAGCAGATATACTGACAGTATACTGACATATATTATCCTCCATTGGGATATTACAAGACACCATAAGCTTCGCAAACGAGCATTGCTTTGCAGAATACATCCCTCCTGTATTGTGCAATGTGCCTCTGTCCTGCAAATCAACCTGATGCAGCGGCAGTCTCACTGGACTTGTTGAATGTTGGCAATAGAAGTAACATCGCCATCTTTCGGCCATGCAAAGTAACAGCAGCCCGGCCTGACTGCAGCCAGCAGTGACCTCTTCCCCCAGGCGGTGGAGGCACAACACCGTTTGTTTACCGAGCATGAAGATGATTGGCTGATGCAGGTCTGAATGGTAAATATTAAAATACAAGAGAAGGCTGTTGTATACTGCTGAGTTTAATGTTAAGACTTTTAGTGCTGATATTATTTATAAAACAATGCCAGGGATATAACATGGCATAATAAAAGGCTGACATGCAAGTTTAACAACACACATGAATACATAAAAGAACACATTAGCTCATGTGAAGGATCTACTTCAAGGGAATTGCAATAATACAAATAATATACAAAGCCATATGGGAAAGCTTTTAACTTAGAAAATGTATATAATATATCCTTCATTATATATTTAACTCTAAAGGAAATGTTGTTATAGAAACTAAAAGCACTGGCCACATCATCTACCATCGTGGGCCTATGAACATACTGCATCACAGTGTGGTACGCCAGCTGCACTGAGGCCGACAGGATGAGGCTCCAGAGAGTTGTAAAAGCAGCACAGAGGATCATCGGCTGCTCTCTCCCCTCCCTGATGGACATGTACACCTCCCGCTGCCTCAGAAGAGCCAAACACATTGTTAAGGACAGTTCACACCCCGGCTTTCACCTGTTCAACCTGCTGTCCTCCGGCAGGCGCTACAAGTGTATCAAATCCAAAACAAACAGACTCAGACAGTTTTTTCCCAAGAGCCATCATTGCTCTTAACACCTGAAAGTCATACCTCTTAATCATCCTGCATGTGAAATAAATGTGACTCTGTACATATACATATATATCATTATTATTATTATAAATACATACCTACTATTATTATTTATTACATTATAGATTTTATTTTTATACTCCTGGAAATAATTACTGCACTTTATTCCTTATTCCTAAGTATGTATGCTGCGTGTATTTGTTGTCTTATGTTGTGATGTTTTTTTGTTTTGATGGCACCCTTGAAAGGGAGAAGCATTTATTTATCTCATTGTACATGTATAATGACATTAAACTATTCTATTCTACTCATGTAAACAGTGAAGGGTTTTTTAGTGTTACATAAGATTTTTAGGCAAAACAGTCAAGTCTTCACAAACAAATAAAAATACACTCTTACAAACAACACCGGATGATCACATTTTTTGCAGGTTACAGCTAGTTCTTCATTTCAGCTCTTGCTGGGAAAGAAGAATACAAATAATTGTATCTCATTATGTCAGAACAGATCTGCTCAGCAGACACTTCCCGCTTCACCAGCTGGAAAGAAGAATAACATCATGTAAATGTTTGACAGCTTTTCACCTGTCTGTAAAGCTGAATTGCAGAAACCAAAGGAATTGTTAACATGTACATGATACACAAAGTTTACAGTAAAATCAGCCACAACTTCAGTTGTTATGATACAAAATATAATTTGCATTCGATCCAATTTTGTTAATCATTTCTAGGTTATACTTCCCTGTCTGGAAATCATCATCCTGCCGTGGCTTACATACTGCTTCTTTAGAAATAAAACAATTAGAGAAGTGACATTTAAAACAATCAAACAAACAAAAACATTTCTGACAATCAGCCGTTTTTTCATTTATCTCAACATAGCTTTTTTTTTTCTCTCTTCTGCAATTGGTTTCATTCCGTCATTGTCCATTCATTTCATTTCCAGATGCAAACCTAATGCAATTTCTGGACCAAGTGTTGGTTATTAATCACAACCAGAAGATACAAATTACTTCAAAAATTGTGATGTGAATTATGCAGTTACATTTTTTAACTGACTCCTTCCATCGTCAAGACTGTATTTTTGATAGTACCAACTCTAACATGTTTTCCTTGATTACATTGAATAACATTGAGCAATTTATATTGAAGATTTTGGAAATATGAAATACGTTGCCAACATGTTATAAGAAAGAGTTAGGTAGAAACAATATGTACTGTACATACATGATTATCAACTTGCTTTGCCATCTTTCATTAAACTCATTAGGTATAAAGGTCATTCAAATACAAAAGGGTGTATGTAAACAAGTTTAGAAAGTTTAAAAATAGTGCTGAAATACACAAGGAAAACTGTTTACTGTCACTGTTTTGTATGGCGTGACAATATTTCCCTCAATTCTAGAGAAGGGGAATTCACAGTCGCACTAATAACATGAAATGTAAATGAGAAGCAAAGCAGGAGGGGGAAGTAAGTTCTGTGTTTCCCTGTCAGAGGGGTTTTCAGAGAGACTAGGAATATGGACCTCAAACTTTAAGGAAATAAAGAAGGGGCCAGTGTATTCCAATTCATTCTAAAGAATTGTGATTTATATACACACAGTGTTATTAGTAACAGTCGTTGAGACTTGAAATGTATATTATATCTTGATACAGGTGAGAAATATTACTTGTTTACATCATTGATTATGAAATGTTGATAGGTCAAAATTGAATTACTCTTTTTGTGTGTATTGTGTTAATACCATTAAGCACAGACAGTACAACCAATACTCCCTATCTTAAGAAAATAATTAACAAAGCCAGAAAACCCAATCAAAGACACTTCACTCAAGTGTGAAAATAGCATGAAAACAAACACGTCAAACTGATGACTTCCTTTTAAGGGCCAACATCCCTTCAAAATCCACATGCAACCTCCTACACACGCATGAAGAAAAACACACACAATGCCACTTACACACACACACACACACACACACACACACACCAGCAGCCTCCCTCATTGTGCTCACATGCACCTCTTTCATACACTTCCTGTTTGTGAGGTGCACTGCATGTGTGAGGCGCAGAAGTCTTTGAGTGCAGCAGAGAGCTACAACCAGATACTCGAGGCTGATTTTACTTCGCTGCACTGCCTGCCTGCCATGCCCAGGATGTGGGTTTGCCTGTTAAACCGTGATGTGCGTGTTGAATGAATGGCTAGCAGTACGCTGAAGACCCTTCAGGACTCTTTTGATGCATACAGAAGCAATGAATCCTGGATGGTAAACTGCAGGTAAGACAATCAAGTTTATTTGATGTACAGTAACAGTACACTTTATTTTGAAAGGGCACCTTGCTCCATGATCAGATGTGGACAGCAGTAAATGAATGTCAGCCTGCAGGATGATCTGATAATGTTGTCTTCTGGTAATGTTCAGGAAACAATGACTCCATGACTGACAGTAGATACTGATCTGGAAGTGTTCAAATATTTGCAACTAAACATCCACCAATCACCCCAGAATACAATCACTTTTAACAGTATTACTTAATTACAGATGAATTATCTTCATCCATCTACAGTACTCAAAATGATAGTATATACTGACATATTGGGGACTCCTGTTTTTAAAGCTGTCGACATTCCACGTCATCTTGTTTTGTTTACAATATGCAAGATCTTTTCTCTGCAAAAAGCCTCTTGTTTTGTGTCAGAAGAGCTGAAACGCAGCATCAGTGTCACAGTGATGGGAAAAGCTGTCATGTAGACAAGCCCCCCTCTGTGAGCACAGCGGCCCCCCTTGTGATACCATTTTAGGAACTTCTGCTTTTTCACATGCTCTTTACGATTCATGTTTTTAGTAAATGCTGAGGAAGTAGAGACACAGAACCATGTGTTAGGCGCCTGGTAGTTATCTCACTTTGAATGCCTGTATCTGTAAATGGAAATAATTATTTAGGCAGATTCGACCTGTTCATATCAGATAACTGTGTCAGCACTTTAGAGACAAAGTGATATGGGTTCATGTTCCTGGGGTGATTGGCAGTGGCTGAAGCAGGTTTTACAGAGCAGGTGTAATTGATTGGAACATTTATATGCACTTCACACAATGACAAATGCTGAGAAGTCTTTACTCCATTCTTCATTTATTTGAATAAGTTTAAAAACTATGCTGAAAAGTGACAACCAGTGATGAATGACTACAATCCTGGTAACTTTCTTTGAAGCAAACTTCAGATTGATTGTCAGTGTTCGTTGGAGGCTCCACCCAATAGAAACTTTACTGAGCCAACGCCTGAACTCTACATCCTTTTGCACTACAACACCAACAACCTGTCTGCCACATGTGAATTAAAAGGAACAGTCATCGTAGGGGGTCAATGAAGGTGACATTTTACTGACTTCTAATTCAGGTTATCATAACCAGTAATGTAAGATAAGTAACTGAAGATGGCAAATTCTAATCTCCAGTGATCTTATTCAGGTAAAAAACCATCCATATGAAAAATACGTTTTCTAAATTTGTTTTATTTGCCCAGTTGAAGTTTTAAGTTGAACAACTCATATCTTGTTTTAGCTTTTCACTCACAATCAATAGTTTAAAAAACAGGAGGATCAAAATCAGTGCAGCAGAACCAGTCATTCTTAATGACAGAGGGTGTCGTATTGCCATACTGATTTCTGTACAAACTGTGAAGTCCACTGAGACAAATGTAACATTTGTGATATTGGGCTATATAAATAAACATTGATTGATTGATTGATAATTCTTGCTTGTCAAACCCGGCACCTCCATTACCCACAAAGCACATCGACTGTAAAGGGTTAAGTTTGAGGTTCAGGTGTGACACGAGGAGCAGCTACAGCCGTCAAGTAAGCTCAGGTCTTTTAAACACTAACTTTAAAAGTGTAGATTTATATTATTTAATTATTAAACATTTTCTTTTTAAAGCTGTGTTATTTTAAAGGGTTTTTCTTAGTCTGAGAACGGTTCTTTTATCATAAGAAGTAACATTATTTAAAATGTTCCAGTAGTGTGGCTTTGCACAATTTGAATGCAAGTCAAGCCTCGAGTAATTTTTTTTGTGATTTGACTCGATTCCAAATCTCAAGTTTCGAATCTATGCCGCTGTATTCTTGAGGTTGGATTTGATTGCACAAAATGAAATGTAAGTAGCTACATTGAGCTTTGATTTCTCTAGCATGAGAAAAACACTGCCTCTTCGTTTAATGAACAACCTTTTCTCTTGTTGGTGATCTATTATGTTATGAGTCTTAATAAAAAAACATTACAATACATTTTCACCATAGCCTTAATTGTAACAAATTACTTTTTTCTTGCCCTCATCTTGACAGATAAGGACCAACTTCCCCTGCGCAACCTAAGAACGGGGTCATCCATTTTTCTTAGAAATTGTCTCATTACACAATCAGTTTCAATACAATCATCTCCTGTTGAGAAATAACAACTGCCATAGGAGTTCACGTGTCAGGCTTGAAAGAAAGCTGAGAAAAGATCAGATTAATGAAATGTCTTAGACGGAGCAGATATTGACACGCTTTGTTGTTTGTTACAACAGATACGAGATAACAGGATTGAAGCAAGTCACTTTAATGTGTTTTTTTAAACGCAGTATCCGACTGCAACGCTGGGTGTTATTCACCACGGTGCTTCCTGTTTGCCTCTTCACGGCTGTTGTATCAGTGAAATCTTCATTTTCACCTTTACAACAAATACTTTGAGGTCAACACCCCCGTATATATGAACATATGCATCTCTGCACATCACACCTGCTGTTACTAAATAATTAGGGATGTAGGAGTGGTGAAAACGTGTTTTTTCTCAATTGCATTCAATCAAATATAATAGGATAACGTTTCTACTGGAGATCAAGAAAATATGCAGGAAAATCTTATAATTTGTTGAATGTTAAAACTTAGTGTTGTGAAACAGAGCCGACAGGAACATAGTTATGTTGGTGTATTATAGTCTTTACTGGCTCCCTATTGTTTGGAGTTAAGTATTATGACTTGATAATACAGAACCTGATATGTGCATTAATGGTAGTGTTATGATTATGTTTATCAGGATTTATTGAGGAAGTGAATACCAAATGTTATATGGGGTGGCCTTCTTTTCTGTAACAACCGCTATGTTTTGGTACTGTTAGATTAACTAGAGCAAAGAGTTGTCTCTCGCTTATTTCTTTTTTTTAAGTCATTGCTTCCTGTTTGAGTCTCTTATATAAAGTTGCATATACTATTGGCCTACTTGAGTATGTTTTATGTGAAGAGGGGTAATAAGTACAGCATGATATTGACATGCAGTTATTCCTTATCAGGTAAATAATCAGCTCCAATCTCCATTAAAACTTGTTTTTTTCATTAACCGGCCGAAAAAGGTTTACAATAAGATACAAAGTTAATCCTTGACATTGGGGACAGCAGTTAATAAAACAATCTCACCTCACTGCCAACTTGAGCAATAAATCCTAGAAAGTGTTTAGAAAAAAATGAAATTCCAACATCCACATATCCATGAGATATACTCTTGCTGGGTTTTTAGACCCAGTGATGTGTTTTATGCTAAACAGTGGACCACTTAGACTGTTCAGTTCCCACCGGTAGTGTTTGTTTGAACTGAAGGGAAGCACTTAGTTACAGGAGAGCTTTGGAGTTTGGCCGCTGGGGTTTCCTAAAGCCATAAGAAAAGCCAGTTCACATCCAGTGGATCAGTGGAGAGAAAGGGGGTAGAGAAGCTCTATTGGCCAGTGGAGGAGGCCCTGGATCTGAATATCATATTCTTTAAATAAGGGGATGGTTGAGATAAAATGACAGTCAGACATAATGTACACACACATACACAAGCTCTTCTCCCTGGTCTGGGAGTATATCTGAGAGTCTGATCACACCACAACAATAGGGAGGCACCTGCTTCCTCAGCTGAGCAGGGACGCCACCTTCCTGTTAGGAAGCAGTTGGTAACGGGATCAGTGGGAAAGATGGGAAGCAGTCTGCAAAAGGAGGACAGCTTGAGAAAGAGAGACACAGGTGGAGGTGCAGAAATCTTGGAAATGGAATTAACTGTCAGTCCAGTGTGAATCTATAGTCGTTCTTCCACTACAAGAACACTACTTGTTATTGTCTGACTGTTTAAATTTGCAACCAATGAAAAAGTGGAAGTGACCTTGGGATGTGCTGCATATATCCTCTTATGAAACATTAGAGACTCATGCATTTGTAACACCACTAGAAACTCCACATCAACAACTATGCTGACACTCTGGAGTTGGGATTGACATTTTCTGTTAAAATCCCAATAAATGGATATTGTGGCAGATTATAGGAGATTACACCACTCACAGTGCCATGGCAACATAGCCTTCTGTTGTTATAATAAAGCTTATACACAGAAGTATGTTTGAGTTTGGAAATCTCCATCAGCAAAGACTTAAAGACATAACATAAAATCTTTGTGACATGTTTGTGTCAAACTTTTCTTTTAGAGAAATATCATTCCATTGCTTATATACTACTACTGTAAAATGACACCAACATAACAACTCGATGCCGTCCTCTAAACCACACTTTCACTGCGTTTTGCCACCTCACATAGTGTCTTCAACTCTTTATTACCTTAACACGTATCCATTGAACCCCATCCTGGATGCAGGAGTCATCATATACAGTATCTGACTTATTAGTTCCTTCCACATTGACCGGGCTTTCATCCAGACCTGTCCAACCCTTACAATGACCGGAGTGCTAAGCACAAGTGTCCAAAAAGCATGGCTCTATTCCCCTGTTCAGTGCCACTTGTACACCTCTTAGACACAATGGCTCTCTGGGGAGGAGGGACAGCTGAGAACAAGGGCTGCATGGATGTGTTTACCTCTGGAGCTGGAGGTATTGTTGTTGAATGGTAACTGTAGGAAAGGGAGTAAAGTGGAGGGGGATAAATGAGCTTTATTTCTCAGTCTTTGGTTTGCATGAGCTTCCTGCCACACTGTGTGTCAGGGACCAACTGTATTATACTTTATTAAGCATGAATGAACAATGGTTTGTAACGTTTCAATAGGTGTGTTTGTGTGGTTAGTGTACGAAATAGTTCGACATTCTGGTAGGTACACTTTCGCGACGAACCTTCGATCAATACCACTCAGTACCAGCTGTTGTTTAGCAAAGCTAACTTGGCATAAAGCCCGGAATAGAGGATAAATAGCACCTGCTGGTATATGGATTTTGTTATCCTCAGACAGTCTCCATTCAAATAAATTAGTTAAGCAAATGGACATATATGAAATAGGTATCAATATTATTTTCAGGCTTTTGCAAAGAGTGAAGACAAATAATGATATTCTCCAAAATGTGAGCCTATTGCTTTGAAGTGTCCAGTGTGTACAGTATGTGTGTGTGTGTGTGTGTGTGTGTGTGTGTGTGTGTGTGGTGTGTGTGTGTGTGTGTGTGTGTGTGTGTGTGTGTGTGTGTGTGTGTGTGTGTGTGTGTGTGTGCGTGTGTGTGTGTGTGTGTGTGTGTGTGTGTGTGTGTGTGTGTGTGTGTGTGTGTGTGTGTGTGTGTGTGTGTGTGTGTGTTTGAAGAAGGGTTATTTTGTGAGTGGGTGTGTATGAGCAAGTGACTCATCCAATAACAAAATAAAATGGTGTGAAAAGGGGAATTTGTGGCATGCTCTGGGGAAATTTTGAGAAGATGTAATCAGCCAAAAACAGTTTTAATCTCTGTCTCTGTGGGCTGAAATGCTTATTAAAGAATAGGTTAACAAACACGCATGCTTATTTTTCATCAATGAAGCAAGGAATTCATTGTGTGTCAACATTTAGCTCTTAATATAATCGAAATAAGCAACCTTGGGTCCCCTGAAAGGCGCTATATAAATGTAAGTCATTAAATTATTAGGTTGTTAAAAATGTGGCTTTACATGTCAAACAAAAACGGCACAGCTTGTCAAATGCTAATAAAAAAAGCAAATCTTTAAAAAGCTTTTTAAGGGAAGTAAAGTTGTTCTGCTTCTCAAGACTTTTTTTCTTTAGACTTTTCCCAGAAGTAGCACATATATACAGTATTTCCATGTAAAACTTGATTAGGTAAGAGAAGCTTCAAAAATATATTAACAAGCAACCACGTTACTTTCCTTTGAACCACGTTCCAATGAATATTCATTCATTATTAAAATACCTTTTAGTTTAGTCAAGTATTAGGGTGCATTCACACCTAATAGTCCGCTCTCTGGTGCGCACCAGACGACAGTTTGTTACATTGTTTCATTTTTCAGAAGGTTCGGTTTGCGTTCACACGGGCAAAACTCAAACGGACTATAAACTTTTAAACACAAGTCATGTGCTCGGAAATGCTCAATGTTTCAACCATTGGTCAGACATTAAAGGGGTACAAACGCAAATCCCGGCAATTTCTAGCGGAGCCTCCGCCATGGAGCATCGGCACTTTCGGCAGGTTATTCTCATGCTGCTGTTAGTGTGGAGATCAACAGACACTAGCGGCCCGCGTATATGATTATATAATCAGACAACGTCCGTTAAAAAACATTATTACATGGCTTTGTTGAATACTCGATTCTGATTGGTCAATTCAAAACATGTGACACGTTTTTAATCCAGAACAGACAGACCGCTGTCAAGGATTTATTGACCGTTGTTAAGGACGCTCACATCTGCACAAAGAAGTCCGTTCGATTGAACTGTATACAGTTTGGCTGAAACTAACTGACAAGACAAGAGCGACAAGAAAACAGCGGAGAAGTAACGGGCAGAAACCCTCCTTTTTACGCAGCGGTCCAGACATAGGTCAGACGGCGACACATATTCAGTTGCCAGTTACTTTGGCATTAGGGCAGGGATATCTAGATACTTCCCAAGGTTTGACATAATGAATTGTGCTACTTTTAAGAGCAAGCAACGATTTTTTCAAATCTGTAATCAAAAAGCTCCTCAAAAACGCTATCGAAGCAGTTTCTGCCGTTGCTATAGTTAAAACAGTAACAACGGACTATTTTTCTTAGCGGATGCATGTCAATTTAAATACAACTATTTTTTAAATCAATAAAATCATTTTCTAAATCCACAAAAGCATTTCAATTAATATTGGGAGTCATGTCGTTACTTTGTTGAGAATGTGGCCATGTAATAAGCGGGATAATGTGCAGCATTATCCATGAGAGACGTTCTGCAGAGGAGGGGCGTTTCACCGACGACAGGTGTTCTTACTTTTATGTAGCTGACGGAGAATTTTTACTTTACACAACACTGTTCAACACTTAATTCTACTTTACTCTTTAACTAAACAACCGCGGATGTCTTGAAAGACTCTTTCGCTAAAGATTTTTGAAGATATCCGCGTTCTTGTGACACGTAAATACTGCGCTTCCTATGTTTTGGTGCGGACTGCGTTCACACCAGTAATGAACCGCTCCAGAGTTCGCAAGCAAGCGCTCCGAGACCACCTATTTTAGCGGACCAGAGTCCGGTTGTTTAGTTCACTTAAGAGGTCTCGGACTGCGTTCACATCGACTCAAATGAACCGCACCAAGCGGCTAAACGCACCAGGGTTCGAGTCAACCGGACTATACAAGGCAGGTGTGAACGCACCCTTTAAAACATGAACAAAAAATCTAAATGTGTCTCTACAATAATCATGCTCTACAGCAAATGTCTTAATTGGACAGATGTGTGTAGTGTCTAAATGTTGTCTATATCAATATATTCATATAAGGTGTTTTATATATATATATATATATTAGTGCTGTCAAAATTATCGCGTTAACGGCGGTAATTAATTTTTTGAATTAATTGCGTTAAAATATTTAACGCATTTAACGCATGTGCAGAATGGCCCGCCCCATACGTGCCACCAGTGGCAGCGCCAGGGTATGGCTGGGGTAGGCTACACCCATACCAAGAAATGGCTTAGCCCCACCATGAAAAATGATGTTAAAGTAAGCAAAATAAAGTGTGCCAACTCGCGCGGAGTAAATTGCACAGACAGCAGTTAGTAAGATTGATTTCAGTAGCCACGGTTTTGAAAACTTTTGTCACGTAGTGATCGTCTTCTTAATAGAACATCTTTGATAACGGCGTGGTGTTGTTGCAGGAAGTCCCGACGGAGATTACTTTTGCTGTAGTACAGGGCAGAGCCATATAATAGTAATAATATGGCTCTGGTACAGGGGTGCACATAACTGGTACGCAGGTTATGTGCGTAATCTGAAATGCGTACCGTCACTTGTGTCACAAAGCGCATTTGCGTAACGACGTACTTGTGAAGCTTTTCCAGAAGGCGGTTAGATCACCGGACGACAGAGTCGGTCTCCGTGTGCACAGACAGGGCTGCTGTTAACGTCGGTCTGTACAACGGAACTGTGCCAAAACTACGCCAACCGGCTGCGGAGGGAGACTCCCCCCTTCACTGGAGAACTGCGCTAAAACAGCTGATCACAACGTTCACACTCTGTGGTCACGGAGTACTCCACTAGCGCGCGCCCCCCAACCCCCCCTCTGTCGACTTTCCTGAAGTACTCCCCCGTTGATAGAAATCAACACGTAATGAATTAAGACCCCACGGTTTGATGATTGATAGGTGTGTGGGTTGTCTTTCATTTTGACACGCAGACAAATGTTATAATAAACATAGATACTGTATGTTAAATTGATATATCCGCCTTCTTTCATTTATCTTTCCATTCCCACAACAATATACATAAATAAATGGCATATTTTGGACATAGTTCGAATGGTGATTAATCATGATTAATTAATTTTTAAGCTGTGATTAATCTGATTAAAAATTGTAATCGTTTGACAGCCCTAATATATATATATATATATATATATATACATATATCCTGCATATTAAGTTACAAGCTTTTTCCCATCTGGAGAAGCTGTAGTCAGTAAACCAGTTCATCCTAGTTTGTATGTGAAGTTAACAATGTCTGATAAAATAAAATTCATACATACAAAAAAACAAGAAACTGGCTAAATGGGGCATTCTCGCAATATTTGTAGTTTAAATGTATGCAAAGTCAAAGTGGCATAATTAACCAAAAAGCATTGTTATCCTTCAAACAACCATTAACACCATTTGTGTGAATCACAAATGAACTCTTGACAAGACAGGGGGTGTGCAGAGATTATTTGTGTCTGATTATATCGGACACAAGTTGTTCCACGACAAAATCACCTTTCTGGGGAATTTTGAAAACTTGCAATGTTGTAGTTGCCAGTGAAGAAGTGGTCACTGAACGAATGTGTGTGTTAATTTGAAACATCTTGGTTTGGCTAGCTGTCCGGGGTGACTTTTGGTTTTGTTTGGTTGGTTTTGCAGCTTTCTAATTGTGTCATGTAACACCTGCCATCATGGATGTTGTTATACCTTAAAGATAAATCTGTCACTCCAATGTTTCACGATGCTGATGGGATGTCCCCAGTTTCTTGATATGCATATTGCTTCTGATGAGAAGTGGTCATAACAGAAGTGAAACATGGAGCCACCCCTACGTTGCCCTCTGATGCTGTAAAAGTAAAGATAAATGGAAGTTCAAAATGTGAAGTTCAAAAAACCCTTCTGAGTCAGTGTTGTAGACATAATGTACTTACAAGTCTGTGGTCAAACTGAAATTATTCCTTTGTCTTTTTCCAACATGTCTCTCTGATCCGCAGCATTGTTTTACAAGTGATTTTAAATCTAAATCCCTGCAAGCTGTTTTTTTCTGTTAGTCTATTATAAAAGCTGTTTTTTATGTGTACAGCAAGAACCTTTAATATGGCTCCTTTGAGCCCTGATGAGAAGACTTCTAGACAAACATGAGGAACTGAAAACGTGACGTGGATCATAAATATATCAGCCATTAAACAACATCTTACATTTCTTTTCACACAAGACGTCTCCTTGCAGTATCAACACTAATTCGGCTGACTTTTATATTTGATCCAATTGGTAGATAGGCTGTATTTACACCATAAAGGTGCACAGCTGATATAAAGGGACACCTAGTGGTTAAAGCATGTTATTGAATTTCATTATTTTTATTATTAGATATTAATAGGATCCCTATAAAGTATATTCATTACTCGTTATTCTCTACTAATAGTTAATTAAAGACTGTATATAATGACTATTTTGCACATCCCTTTCAAGATTTTCTAATGTTTATTGACATATCATATTCACAAACTGTGTAGTTATGCATTGAATAAAAAACTTGGGTCGCAGGTTCCTCAATAGTGCATTACAAGACATCTATCAATATTTGTGCATACCTCCAGCAATGTTAACTATGTTGAAGCACTTATTTTAACTGATATTATACATAATGTATTATACTCTTATAAGATGTATGTAGATATTTCATCTCCGGCCTTGTCAGGTATTGAACAATCAATAAATAAAGAACACAGAATTGTTAAATATAAAACACAGAATTCGTGTGATTATACTAAATGATTTACAAATAAACACCACTGCATATTTATAACAGTTACACATGCTGATGTAACACAAATGTTCCAACTTGGGATCAATAAAGTATATCTTATCTTAAGCTGATCGATGGCTACTGCCATATTTGCAAAATTTGCCTCTGAACCTTGACAAGTGCATGTTTCAGGCTTATCAATTAATGTAATGTAATGTTATCAATTAACAACAGGGGTCACAAACATAAGACCAGCTGTTAAATAAAGCTCTTCTGACCTTAGCTGGCATGTGTGTATATTAATGCTGCCCATTATGGGCACAAGCAATTTTCACCCATTTATTAATTATATGTTTTAAATTTGAGTGTTTCCTATCCCCTAAACCTCCAGGGATGTACACAGTTTAATACTGGCAACTTCTTATTATGGGAAATACGAAAACGTCTTTTAAAACTACAACTCCCAGTAGAGACGTGCCATAGATAGAGAACATGTTGCGAAACAGAATAGCCAGCATGTGTAGTTCTGGGGACAGGGTGGGGGAGGGGGGGACGCGGTGGACCAAATCCAGTTTTGGACAGTCTGCCGTGGTTCCATCCCATTTCAAGTGCTGTTCGAGAATCGACGTAACCCTCGGAGCATACTCTCCAATCACAGAGCTTGAGGACTATCACGGGGTTTGTCAAACAGAGCACATGGTGTTGTCCAAACGATATCTGGGGATTCTGGGTAGTGTAGTGTCTTCTGCCATCCTTTACTCAGAAAAAATATTTGTTTCTTCGAATCGAAGGGGGAAAATACAAAAGCATTGCACACAATTTAAACCAATCAATGTTGTGTAATTAACAAGAATAATCTGGTGTTTTTTAGTCGATGAGTAGTGCAGATATCACTGTAAAATCAATCGACAGTAAGAGGAATACTTACTTCCGGGTGTACAATTCTCCGTTATCCAATGGGAATGGACGCTCACATTGCCTTTAAGGGCAGCCGACACAAACGAATGCCGTGCTTCCATGAGCGTCAAATCCCGCCGCAGATGGGAATACATTGCAATCAGTTGAAAGCTATTTGCGTCCCTTTATGACGCTGAAGGAGCCTAGGAGCGTCACAACTGGATGCCACGGACACTGACCAAACGTCGCTCTTGGACGCTTAGGGAGTGAGAGTGTGTTGCTGTGAACACTTAACTAGAGAAGCTATAGGTATTTGTTGATCTATGATATAATATTTGCATACATCACAGAACATGGTAGCTAATGTGGCAAAACCTTTTATAAAACTCACTGATTTGAGGCAGAACAGACATATGTTATATATCAAAACATATGTGCATGTGACATTTCAGGAACTATGGAAACCAAATATCAAAACAAGCAAACCCCTGTCTGTTTTTCCTTCCCCTATAAAAATGTCCCTTTATGGTTTGTGTATCTTAGACACATTTCCATACCTACTGGGTGACCTGCATTTATGCAAAACATACGTGATAACACATATTGTTCATGAAAAGAGAGGGACATGTTTGTGTGCATGCGTGTATCTGAACATTTTGAACACATGAAAATCAATTTGGAGATAAAATTCCACAGAAAACATGAATGGGAATGTATCAGATTCTGATTGCTAAGACCAGCTCTGTCTCCTGTCCCTTCACAGAAACTGAGCAGTAAGGATGCAGCATACGTCGTGCACAGAGGACAGGATCCAGCACCTTCTGGACAGATGTCTGGACGGGCTGAGACAGAGCCCAACAGCAGCTCACCACTGGAACGGTAAGTCTCCAGGGGCCACAGCAGTGATAAGGACCACAGCTGAGATTTGGTTTAAGAAGGCAGTGACGCATGTAAAAACTACTTCTAATGTTTCTTTCACTGCTTCAATTAAGATTTTTGCGGGAATTATTATGCATCTTTTCAGATAAAACCTTGTATCTAAGATATGAGAAGTCATTCAGACACAGCATAATGTGTCATATGATACAATTAAGTATTTGCAATCATACATATACTGATATACAGGTAATACCAGAGTTACAAAATTATATGGTCCACTTTAGGTGTCTTCATTCCTATTCCGAGATTCTTCTAGGCAAGAATATGTAAAGCATATTTCAATATTGAATTTAAGGTAGGGATATTCAAACGTCATGACCCATCTACGTTAACATCTTTTGATTGGGGTCCAAGTCTTAATTAAGGTGGTCAGAGACTCACCCAACCTCCACCATAATTCAAACCAATTGGTACAAGCAACACATTTTCTCAGAAATATCCACCCTAGTACACACAGTTGAATGTGCTATTTACAGGGCTGACTTGAACAGAAGGCAGTTGTTTGTTCTTGCTTTCTCAACACAAGGGCAGCTTGTGACAGACACTCAGCAAACGGCATTCGAGTACATGGTTTCTGAGCTTGTTGTTGATGACGCACTAGCTGTTAGATCATCAGGGGAACGTTATTGAGGCCTGGAGGAAGTTGTGTGAATAGACAGCTGAGAGGAAGTGGTGGCACAGACCACAGTGTGTGAGTGAGGCATCATGAGGCACAAATTAATGAAAGGGTGTAAAACATGGCAGGAGATAAGATTGGCATCGGCCTCCCGAAGGACGCTCTGACATTTACTTATACAAACATGTTCTAGGTTTTATACCCTGATCGATTAGGATTATATGATTTTAAATGTATAAAACATGCCAGTTGAAGAGTTTGTTTTTCAGGTTTCATTCTCCACTTCACTTCATTACTACAAGGAAGATACCTGTCAATCACAAGATGTGCCCTTACTCATGTAGTGTACTATACATGTGACCATTATTTGCAAAATAAATATCATGCCATATTGAAGGAGACATGAAACTAAAGGTTGAGACCACAAACCCTTCAGTACGTGTTAACTGAGGTCAGAAATTAGGTTAGAACGAAGGATAATTTTCTCATAGACCTGAGACCCTGGATATCAGATAAAAAAGCAAACTTTAGAATAATTTCATGTTTCAGGCTGGTAGGTTACCGCCTGGTTTGTTGTCTTTAAGTAGATAGATAGAATGGGAGGGATGAAAACCCTCTTTAATGGTCACACATGCAGAGCACACAGTGAAATGTGGCCACTGCATTTAACCCATCCTAGTACCAGGAGTCTACTAGGAGCAGTGGGCAGCTATTGCACAGCGCTTGGGGAGCAATGGGAGTGAGGGGGGTGGGGAGTTATCCGGTGCCTTGCTCAAGGGCCCCACGGCAGGGCAGGAGGTGAACTGGGACCTCTCCAATTAAGTAGCAGTCCACACTCCATATTTTAGGTCTGGTTGGGGACTTGAATCAGCGACACTACGGCTCACAGTCCAAGCCCCTACTGACTGAGCCACTGCCGGACAGAAGTGTGATTACAATCATATGAACTTAAGTACAACATGTTTTAATTGAAATCTTATCAGGGTATTTTTGAAAACCTGCGGCTTAATCTCCAGTAATGGCATTTTATCAAAAATAAACCATAGTGCTGTCCGGGAAATGCTCATGATGCTCCTAAGTGCAGAAAACTTAAGAAAAATAAAGAAGTTTCATGGAAATCATTTATGTGTAACCCGAAATACTGCTGATGTGTTATACCCTTGGGACCTGAGCTCCTCTGAGATGCAGTTGGAGTTGTTGAGACTGAGGGATCAAATGGATAGTAGGTGCTTGTGAGGAGTCAGCAATCAGTCTTAGTAGTTTTTGTGAGTGTGTGTTTTTCATATTGCTGTGTGAGATGCAGTATTCACAGATCTCTACTGTTGTTTTATTACATTTACATTTCAAAGATATATAAACCTGCAATTAGCTCAACAAGTCTTCTTCCTAGACATTCAAAAGCTATAATGTCTAAAATACAGTTTCTAGTGTTTATTTGTGAAAACAAAATGATAATGGAACCCAAACATCCTATTAACTGTGCAATATTGATATGAGTCTAGTTATCCCTATTGCAGATTTCCTTATGTTTAGTACCATAACATGTATTTTCTTGAGGATACCTTAACTCTGTTTTCTTGCAACAGGAAATCTGTCCTGACAAAACATCCTAACAAGAAACACTGAACAAAAGGTGATAAAACACACGCCTTAAGTGCACCAGCACTAACAGTTATGGACTTTAACGTCCTGCTGTGAGATGTTACAGACCGGCCTTTGGCCCAACTCATAAACAACCTGTTTTTTCTTGTATTTCTATAAGCTACGATTTATTGAAATGAACAATTGGAATTAAATGCCTCATATGTAAAGGTTGCAATAAATAATAAGCATGTGTGTAATTCTTGTTTTTCGTGATAAATAATGTCTTCTTAATGATGGCCCAAAGGACAACATGCGTTTTACAGGGCTTCTTTCACATGGAACAATGTACAGAAAGCTAAATAAACTTGGCTTTTAACCTTGCTCTCTGTTTCATTAGCGTGTATTTCAAAAAGCACAAAGACAAGTCGTATTTTATAATGCACAACTACAAACACAGTGTTGACCGATAAGTGTTGATGCTGTCAAAATAATACACCAGCCATTTAGTAGTGGTAGCAAATGGTATATTTTTAGACTAGTGGCCATATACATATAGTGGTCTCTGCAAACAGCCGTTGCACTATAGCAAAATATGCAACAAAAACGAACCTAGTATCACTACGTGGGGTCGTAAATATCGTCAAGTGATTGCCTCTGTCTCATTTAGTCTGCTATCACTCAAAAACAAAATACTGATTCAGTGATGATCAATCAAATAAGTACGTGCAGCGTGGCACAGCTCTGCTCATATGCAAAACATTACTTTGAAAGATAACTAACTCAGGGCTGGAGAGGTTTCAGTAAGTCATTGTCTTTTTGAGGGTTGAGGCAAATAGTAGTAGTGAGGTAGAACATGTTAATTGTGTATCTTGTTCAATGTCTATGAGGCTGTCTGAATTTGTGCACTAACATGAATCCACATGTGCCGTCTTTTAGTGCTGATGTGCTCTGCCGGTCAGTCAATGAACCGCTGGAGCCTGGAGGAGCTGGTGAAGAGGGACCCTGAGAACTTCATCATCCTCTTACAGCAGATCCTCAAGAAGACCAAAGAGGTGAGGGAGGAAGATGTTGTCCACTGTTCATGTAATGTGTGGTTTTGTCTCAATGAAGTAAAACAGTACTATAGTTGCTGAATATTCACCCAAATCCCTGTTCTCTCTCTGTCTGTCTCAATGTGTGTGAGTTCAGGTTCAGGAGCAGTGTCAGTATGAGCTGGTGGCTCCACTCGCTATTATGTTTTCCTCCACGTTGCTACAGGTACAAATCAATATCAACATGTTATCAATCGTTAAGCTTTCCTCACTTCTCAGTACCATTCAGTGTTTGACGTGAAAGAGCACTTTCAAAACCTTTGTTAGTTCCTCAATGCAAACCCCTATGACGTATTTTTTATGCGTTACTATGAGAACATATTCAACATGATTCAAACACTTTCACACAACACTTTTTATTTTCAGTGGTTACTACTGTAAGAATGCCAGAGTGTTAGCTCAATGTGTAGCAATTGATAGTGTAATACCCTTAAGATTTTTTAATATTGTGACAAATTACTGTATAATTAATTTGGAAAGTGAACTGGCTTAACTAACTCCAAGATATGTGACATGGTTTAAAAAATGAGCAGTAATGGAATAATGGATAAGCCAATATTGATTTAAGCCGTCAGTTAGTTATATTGCCCCACTTATTAAGCATACATGCTGAATAATGTGCTTAACAGGTGTTTACATAACATTAACAGATTTTATTACGTGATCCATCAGGATTAAATAGAAAATATAACAAGTTTGTACATCATCACTTGCTTTGAGGAAACCCTCCTCTTTTCAAAAGACCTGAGTGGTTGGTCCACTAATATAGTAATGATGAGTACATTAAGTAATGCAATGTATGATCCCAACTAAAATACTTCATTTGTGCCTCGGTTGCAGACTCCATACTGTCCTCCAGACAAAGGGCTGATTGAGAAAGCTATTGAGGTGTTTCGCTGCTTCCTCACCTGGCCTGAGCCTTACTGCAGCGTGTGCAAAGACCTCCTCTCAACTCTACAACTGGAGATCAAGGCTCCCGGTAAATATAGATGGTTAACTGGTATTCAAGAACCACAATATGTAGTGTGTGTGTGTGTGTGTGTGTGTGTGTGTGTGTGTGTGTGTGTGTGTGTGTGTGTGTGTGTGTGTGTGTGTGTGTGTGTGTGTGTGTGTGTGTGTGTGTGTGTGTGTGTGTGTGTGTGTGTGTGTGTGTGTGTTAGTGTGTCTATTTCTATATCACTCTCTTGACTGAATCTCTGAAACACTATTATCGTTCAAACGTGGTAATCACACTCCCCCTAGTGGCAATTCAATAAAATGCATTTAGGATGACACTACAGCAGAGGACAGTGCATATATTGTACATCAAACATCAGCAGGACCAACATCAATAACAGGAAAATGATAAGGCTTGAGGTGTAACTGCACACTTCTTCATTCTAATGTGAAATGGTTTGAAAGCCAATGAGGCCTCAGCATTTACAAAACAAAAAGCAGAAGAAGCGACATGTAAACACTTTGAGTATGCTCAAATGTACAGGAAGGGTCAAAGGAAGTGCTGATAACACATCAACAGAATAAATTAATGCAGTCACAGCCACAACCTTTCTTTTAAATTGTTGAATGAATGATTGAAACGAGGTGATTTGATGCGCTTTTCAAATAAATAAAGTAAATACAAGGAATAATGACGGACATTAAAGTGGGTCTAACGCATACAATATGAAGCCATAAAGCCTCCATAACCTCTAAATAGAAAAAACGACACTTCGTATCTTCAGCACAGCAGAATAAACGCCAAAAAGTAGACAACACAGAGATAATATCGTAATAAAGTCCACAGCGACTGCAGCCATACACATCAATGCAAACAGAGGGCAGCATGTTAACACATCACATTTATTAAGGTGCATTAATGTACTCTCCTGTCATTCTGCGAGTCTTGTGCACCTCGTCATCCTCTCTGCTTGTTCATTCTCAAACAATATACAGCCCTCTCAGTCTGTCCCTCCTCAAAGCTTTTAAAATGTTGGCGCTCATTAACTTCTTTGCAGCCACAGGGAAATCACCAGTTATTTTTTTGCATTTAGCCTTTAGGGTAAATCTCAATAGGCAGGTAGCATCATGTGCCTGTTGGTGACGTATCATCATGGGTGTGTCTGTGTCCTAAATAATACACTACTTTATCTGCCTGCAACTGGGCAACTCTAGGACATTGTCATAAGTAACCTTATGTTGTTGTTGAGTAGTTCATTTTAAAAAAGTATCACAAGATGGAATTCACTAATAGAGTATATTTTTTCTATTTTTCCCACAGGGATTTCCTTTCAGAGACTGGTGAGAGAAGAACAGTTCCTTAACTCCCCTGGCCAGAGCTCCAAGACCATGTAAGTTCAGAAATTAAAAACAAAAAAAACGTTTTCTTTGTAGACTTTAAAACACAAGAATACACGGTAGCCTACAGTAGGCTATGCAGGCTGTACACAACGTAGGATATGATGCTTAAAAAAGTGATGGTGATATAAGTAAACAATCTACTCTGTATGACTGCAACTTGTTTGTAAAGCCCTTTTGGCAGTGGTATGTTCATCATGACAAATATTTTTCAGTTCATTTCAGATGATCTGTGGTATCTTTAACCCTTCTGCTTTCTTGTTAAATTGGTCCCGTTTCTACATGTTGGTGGTTCAAAATAACCTGATCTGACATGATACTTTCAAATTAAAAAGAAAACTAGCACTCAGTGTCAATAGGTTAACTGAGTGATAGCATTGAGGTGGTTATTACTTCCTGACCTGGAAAGTCCCTATTCATCCGACATCCCCTTCAACACCACCTTAATGCACCACTACCATACCGTTTCCATAGATGTTTACACTTTACCAGTGAAACCATCTGTGTTGCTGCTTGCAGGACGGTGCTGTTGATGAACCCGTGCGAGGTGCCCGCTGACTTTCTCTCAGTGGCCGAGCAGCTCAGTCGCATACAGCACTCACAGGAAGAGACCTACATCAACCTGATCAAACACGCCTTCCAGTCCGCACTAGGCACCAAGTACCCTCTACAAAGCATCCATAGAGCCCTGCAGGTATGTTTAGAGCTCTAAACTGTCGACTAGAAGAAACACAATTAAATGATATATTACTTACCTTTTGTTAATGGGTTTAATTGTTATTTCTAAACAGGTATATAGAAAGCCTGTTTACCTATGTTTGAAATGAACACCAGTAGTTCATAGTATTTAAGATAATTGATAACCTTGTAAACAATACCATCAAAGGACATGTGTAGAGTTACATGCACTTTATTGACATACTTTTGAAGAAGCCAAAAGAAAATAGTGTTGCTATTTAAAGAAGTAGACAGGAATGTGTCAAGACGTGTACCTATACTATAACATATCGTGACTACTCTTTTCAGCCCAAAAATGTGAATGAATTGGGGATGATCTTCTCCACGATAAGTGATGTCTTAGAGGCCGCTGCGGCTATGAAGGACCCTGTGAAGGGTCGCAGTCATGTGATCCAGGGGCTCGAGCAACTGAGGGAGAGCATGAGAGTCCCAGCATCCAATGGAAGAAGGTCTGATGGTAAGAGGGCAGATTTCATGAACTGGTGACTTACATTCCAATGTACCGCACCCATGTGATAATTGCCAGAATTAAAATTAAAAGTGTTGTAAACAAATAATAGAAATATTAAGCAATGGCTAAACAAGCATTTTGGCTCCAACACAGGGGCTATCACATCATAATAATTCAGTTCCTGGTATGTGTTTTTCTGATAGGGTTTTGTTTTACTCTTGTTTTCTGTTGTGCCTTCCAGGAATGCTACAAACTCTACCCTTGCCTACAGCCAAGTGTTACATGTTTCACTGGGAAAAAGATAACTTTGGTAAAGTATTCTTCATTTCACAAAGGACAAATATCTATTTTTTTCTTTGGCCTGATCAAGATTCCGTTTTTCTTCTTTAGCTCCAGGAATAACATCCCCAATTTGGAGATGACATAAACTGCTGAATATGATTTGATATTTGTCGTTTTTGATCCCTGCAGATGTTCTGAACACACTTCTGGAACATGAGCCCGATGACCAGGAAACGAATGGACATGCTGAGGAAGAAGAGGAGGTGGACATCAATGATGATGATGATGATGATGAAGAAGAAGAAGATGAAGAGGAGGAGGAGGAGGGGGAGGAGGAGGATGTGACAGGTCATGATAACGGAGAAGGAGAAGAAGAGGACGAACATGGATTAGAGTTGCCTTCAATATCTAACATGCTTTATGGGCACAATTCCAACCATCGTGCCTCCACCATCTCCTCCGTGTCCACCGCCTCCAAAGACTCCATGTTCTCCACCTTGTCTGTGGCCTCAGAGCGCTACACTCCGCCCCTCTACTCAGTCACTTCTGGAGCTGATAGTGACTACTTTGAAGATTCTGACGACAACCTCTGCTCCTCTCCTTTCAAGGAAAATGTTTCGCCAAAGCCAATAAACAAAGCTCGGCTCAGCCAGCACTTGTACCGGCTCTTCAGCAAACCCAATAAGTCACGGTTACTATATCGGGCCAAAAGCTTAGGAAACACAGAATCCAAAGACCTTTTAGTTGTGCGAGACAAACCCCGCTCCAACTCTCTGCCGCAACAAGTTAAGTTACGTTGTACTGAACCCTTTTTCCAGCAACCAAGTCAAACTCTCAGACATGTGTGCTTCAGAAGGAGGCCCATTCTCAGCAGTGACGAGGACAATCAGAATACCACGCTGAGGGTGGTGGTGTTTGGTGCTGATCACGTAGCAGGGAAGGTGGCCAGAGCCTACAATAGCCTGAGGAGGAAGGAGAGTGCGTGTCCGCGTCTCAGCAGGGTGTTCAGGCTTCAGTTCTACTTTGTGCCGGTGAAGAGGGACTCTGCAGCAGGGCAGGGGAGTTTGAAGTCTCAGGGTCCTGTGGTTCAAAGTCCCAAAGGAGCAGCCCTGTCTAATGTAAGTAGAAAACTTCTCCAACTAAATACTATACTTTGAGAACAAGATGTATTTACTTAGCTGTAAGTAGCAGAGCTGTACAGTTGAGTTAACAGAGAGATGTGAAAATTCCACTGTTATAATGTATGCTTTTGTTTAACCAGGATCCCCACCTCACGGCCACAGGGGACAGCACTAATGACATTGCCAACCTCCTTGGTATGTTGGACCCTTGGTACGAAAGAAACACCCTAAGCCTGATGAACTTGCCTGCCAACGTCGTCTGCCAGGTACAACTGGAATCTAACTTTTACACTGCCAAAACTGAAACACACCCTAGTCTAGTGCTGTATGTTGCCACAACATTGCTATCATGCAGATAGATCAAGCCTAGAGCAATAACTCATTACATTAAGGTCCAATGTTTGGTTTAGGCTGTTCTTCCATAAATCATGAGTATTATGTTGTTATTGTTTTGCTCTGCAGCAAACCTCAAAGACGGAGTCAGAGTCATATGATAGTTCATACGAGCAGCGTTTGCCCATCCTGGCCGATCTGGTCCTGTACTACTGCCGCAACGCTTCCCGGCCAACCCTCATCCAGCTCTATCAGGCCGAGGTGACACATTGTTACACCAAAAAACACATACCAAGCAACAACACATTATATAAAGGACCAGATTTGAGCACCCTTGTGAACAGATTTGCTCTGAAGCCCTGTGGGGCTTTGCATTAAGAGATGTTACACTGTTCAAAAGCCATACATTGATTGAAGATCTTTGGTGTTGCAGCTGACATTTGCTGGTGGAGAGAGGAGGACTGAGGTGTTCGTCCACTCCCTAGAGTTGGGTCACACTGCAGGAACACGAGCAATAAAGGCCATGGGTGAGTGTGACACACAAGCAGAACACACGCTCATATCCTAGCAACAGTGACACAATAAATAAAAACCTTAACATTTTCCATGGAAGTATTTATGAGGTTGAGACAGGACTCCATTTATGGTGGCGGAACATCTGTTATTTCTATTTCATGATTCAGTCTACTTCTACTTTTTTAGTTTTAGTTGTCGCCACCACATGCATTTCTGATTTTTTATTTCAGTTTTAGGAAGTCAAAATTCGGGGAAAGCTCTGTATGCCTCATGTCCGGTAGTTACAGAGAAAATGACCTATTCCATTATTCAAAATATTCTTTAAACTAAATTATCTGCCATTGCAAATGTAATATTATTGTATATTTAACGCTGTATTTAAAACTAATTTCACAATGCAAAAATCCTGAGCTGTACTTGTTCATAAGCCTGGATTTTTGTTATCATATTTCACAGTATTGTAGCATTATTTTTAACGAGAATAACTGAAACACTGCTGCTCTCATGTTTTCTTTAAAAAGGCGCTGCCAGTAAACGGTTTGGTATTGACGGTGACAGAGAAGCAGTGCCACTGAAGTTGGAGGTGGTATCCAACAGGGTAAGATTGTTAATTATTGTACTCTCTGAAAAATAATGTATTTAAACTGCACTCTACAAGAAATAACACAATAAATAAATCATTTATATCAGCAGAAAAAAAACGATGACGATGCAGGTTTCCCCTATTAATCCCAATCAGTTTCGGTTATGGTTATGCTTCAACGCACAAGAAATGACACTTCCAAATTCTGTCACAAAATACAAAGTCTGCTAAATCCATGAAGCCATTTCCTGATCAACCTAGAGCCTCTGTGGTCCCTGTGGTAGGAAGCATTAGACATGTCAACATTATGTTCCTTTTTACTGATGTTATTCATTATCTGTTCCCCTTTTTCAATTAGACACATTCCTGCAGATGGAAATATTGTTTCCAATTCAAAATTCCCATCAATCCTTTCTCATTTGTTTAGTGTTTTTCCAAAACAGCAATGTTATCCTCTCTTGTCCTCCCAGGTGGTGATCAGTGGGAGAAGCCAGTGGAGAAGAGAAACCAAAGTCTGTACGTCAGTAAATTTAACCAAAGCATGCAAGAATCCCGAGGAACTAGGTACGCCTCTGCCACTGGCTACCATAATGATTTGTCAAACTTTGCTGGATTGAAATATGTGTTAATTCAACCTCATGGAATATTATTGTTTATGAAGAAAACGTTTTTTATTCAATAATCATTTAGACTGTTTGTGCTCAAGCTAATGTTAAAAGGAAATTCCTTTATGTTTTCCTTGATACCTGCTTTAGGCAATGATGAAATGTTTGTCTAAGTGTATTCAAATTTTAACTAAAGCATTCTCTTTCAGACGCAAAGATGGAGTGCCTACAGCTCACGATGACTGAGGTCCTGAAGAGGCAGAGCGGTAAATGCAAGAAGGGCTACAACCAGGTGAGCTACAGTATACGTGACATCAGCCTCTCACGGCGGTTGGTGGTTAAAACAAACGCAGCATGCTTTTACATACATCTCTGCAACTCTCTATTTAAAGACAGAGACCTCAGTACATTATGATAGCATCTCAAACTCACCTGACCTAAATCTCTCAGCACGTATGCTGAGAACAACGTTATTTCAACCTGACTGCTCTATGAAACGTAAAGCCACAACACAGGAAATACTCTTTTGCTTGTGTGTGTTTGACAATAATATTATTTGCTCACCACTGACTCTATTTTTACTTCAAACATTTGTTCTCAGATGATTGCATACCTGTTTAAAATAATCAGTTTTAGCTAAATTCTCTCTTTACAACTCAGCGCAAAACAAGTGTTTCAAAATCAAAAGTATAACAACTTAAAAGGAGCTGCAAAAAATGCATTTTACTTCTCCAAAATGTTAATATCTGAGGTGGAATGCATTAATTGTCGTCTGTTTATTTCCTTTCGTAGCAGCTGAGCACAACAGAGGTGAAGGTGGACAAGGTGCAGGTCAGCGGTGCTGAAAACACAACCTTTGCTGTATGTCTGGACCAGGACGAGAAAAAAATACTGCAGAGTGTTACAAGGTGTGGACACACACAGATATACACACACGCAGATGACATATACATACATAGTGTCTGGTAAGAAGCAGTAAACCACCAACCAATAAACAAAATGGTTCTGCCAAGAAGTGCGAGCTCCTCTCGATAAGCTCCCTTTATCTATTATTTCAGGAGTTTCACATGTCAGAGAAATCGTTTCTGAACTGAAATGTCTTGTTTTATCTGCATCTTTGGCCGACAGAACCACATTTTCCTTTCAGGGAACATACATGAATTCTGAATAAACATATTTACACCATCCACACAGAAGTTACAAACCTTGAAAGTGTTGTTATTTATCTAACCCATCCATCTTCCTTTCTCCCATACTGTATAGATGTGACATATCCGTGTGTTATAAACCCGACAGCTCCACTGACTGGAGGCTAAGGAAAGCTCCGAGCTCAGCTCAAATCCAGCCTCTCAACTCCACCTTCTGCTCCCTCCTCTGCCTGCCCATAGTCACTTTCAGTGGGGCTCTTCCCTGAGACATCTGACCACTAGGCAGGATGGTCAGAAAGGAAATAGTATGTGCACTTGGCAATACTAAAAACAGACACTGACAGCAGAAGAAAAGTGCACGGGGCGTACCGTATTGTATTTCTGCCCAGCGTCATGAAGCTGTTGTTTTAAAGTTCACATGATGGTGGCATCAAACGGCAGATGGATGCAACTGTTTGAAACACTGCAACCTGCTCTGAAAGACTCATCGGGAAACAGCAGACTAATGCATACCAAAGAACCTGAAAGGCAAAGAATAAATAGACATGCAGTCATACTAATGATAAGCAGGCCAGCGTTGTCTATAAAGACATTACCTAACTGTTGTGAAGGAAACTGTTCGAGTTTCATTTAACTGGTATTGGTTCTTCTTTCCCTGCTGACAGAGAAGTGACTGAAGCCACAGTAATTATTCAATGTAATTTGGGCAAACAGGGTTAATCTGCAGCTCAGGCTTGAAGGTGAGATGGCAGCCAAACTGGCATGAACATGTAGAAATAAACCTCGGAACTATCAGGAGATGGATGTAAAAAGGAAGACATCATCTTGGTGTCAAAGTTCGGAAAAGGTTTCTCTTGACCAATCGACATGGGCACAGGAACCAGGGGAACATTGTTCACCTGTTGACCAGTCTGTGACGCCTCCATTAGGAATGATTATGCGACTATATCTGAGAATGTAAATAATATGTTTGTAAAATACTGTATGCATGTAATTACTTGGATGTTACACCAACATGTTTTATGACTGTTATACATGGGTTTACGTGATAACATTTCTCCTAAGGAGTTACAATGAAGTCAATGTAAATATGACCAGCAGGGGGTGCTGCTGACTTTCTAACTGACTTCAGATGAAGTACAGATTACTTTAACAATCCAGATTTAGCAAAACACAATATAAAGAATCACTTTGTAACATAAATGTAATTTATGTAGAGATAGCTTATTTTAGCTTTTGCAGAGTGCTAACCTTTATTTCATCAACTGTTGATGATGTTATATTGTGGTGCTAAAAAGATCTTTATATAAAAAAACAAATGCTTTGCACTTTGCATACTTGTAAACCTTGACATTTAACTAAATATATATTTTTTATATTCTCTAAAGAGATAATAACCTGATCCCCTGACCAAGACTGAAAAAAGTAGCACTGCACATATATTGTATAGAATTTAAGCACTTGAACATTAGATTGGATAATTAGGTACTTTTCTGTTCAGATAAATGCTCTATGTGCCTTCTCTGATGGACATATTATAAATGCAATAAAGTATTTTTATGTGTATCAACTATGCAATGGATCTATCTATCTTTTTTTGAAAAACCTGTGTTGTAAATGATGGATAGGAGCTCTGATTAGTTACCAATGCAAGCCTTGGTGGCACGCCATTGGTCGGTGCAGGAATGGGCGTGGTCTGACGGCAGCTTTTGTCGCTCAGAGTAAAGTGAACAATAACGTGTCACCGACAGTAGATGATACAGTTTGTAAATGGACCTGTGTGCACAACTTAATTTCAGGTGAGTACTCCTTTACATAATATCGGGTGTTTTACCATTTGCAGACTTTTGTTTTACATAGTTGTAAAACTGTCTACGTAGGCTACTCGTATACAAGTTTCGAATGACTCAATATTTCAACTAGGTAGTATTGCAAAGGATACAATGTGTGTTGGGCTAGTGTAGGTGTACAATCACCTCCTTTCAACAGTGTATTCGTCGGAAATTGTATATCCGCTTCTTTTCTATCATGGGTTAACCTCTATATTTTTTACATTTGTTTTGCTGTTTTTCATGACTCTTGAAGTTGTAATTATTTTTAGGCTACATTTCGCACCGGTGAGCCGCACACAATTTGCTTATCTGATTCTGCCAGTAGTGACGTTTTACAGTGTAGTGCCACTTAGTGCACCATGCAGATAAGATGTGGCGGATACTGTGGTTTACCGTGCAGTATATCACTGAAATATCTCAGCAAGGATTCCTATGCTGCCACATACTGTAGGTCAGCAGCTCCTTTGAAAAAATCATCTTTGTTTTTTTGAATGGGCTCTTTCACATGTAAGGTGGGCTATAAGATAAACTCCACGCCGCATGGTTTATGACACAGGAAGACACAAAGACTTCAGTTTATGTTTTCCCTTCTGAGATAATAACAAGGTTTGATAGCAGTGCCTGATCTGATTGAAGCTCTGGCTCTCTGTTGTGTCTGTTGGGAGTCTAAGAGCACAGCTGTATTTCCTCCAGCTTCCTTATTTTAGATCCAAGCTTCCTTGTAACCACTTTGGGGGATTAGGGGAGTGTGTGTGTGTGTGTGTGTGTGTGTGTGTGTGTGTGTGTGTGTGTGTGTGTGTGTGTGTGTGTGTGTGTGTGTGTGTGTGTGTGTGTGTGTGTGTGTGTGTGTGTGTGTGTGTGTGTGTGTGTGTGTGTGTGTGTGTGTGTGTGTGTGTGTGTGTGTGTGTGTGTGTGTGTGTGTGTGAACTTAGTATAGATCACACACACATTGAATCTTGTGTGGTTATATTGACAACATGTTGCACACAAGGCTCAGTTAATAATAATAAGGTCTAATGGAGTTACAAATCAGATTGAGCATAACAACAATTGAGTGAGGCTTTTCAGTTAGACATGAGGAAACAATGAACATAGTGGTGGGAAATATGAAGGCTATACATGTAATGGTGTAATCCAGTATTGAACTTTGTTCTAAGGTAATAACTTGGGGAGACATTGAATATCACTGTAAAACTGTGAATAACAATCAGTTATCATAATTCAACAACACATGATGAGCAGAATGACTCCGCTTCACATGGTTAAGTCTTTTGTGGTAACCTTATCATTAGACATTGGATCATCTTGCCAAAATATGTTATGACCACAGATTGTAACACCACAAACATCCACAATGAGATAATGTGGAAATACAACAACTTTTGGATAGTTTTTAGGTGATGACTGCAACAGGTGCACCTTAAAATTCATTAACGCAAACAGAAATAATCTCAAAATAAAACCTGTCATTTATTGGTTATTGTATAATGTATACGCCTTTGTGTCAATCTGTGTCACTTTGCCTGGGAGACAGGTTCAGAGTCCATCATTATTCTTCGTAATTTGTTAAAATGAGATCCTTGGAGTGAACACATTGTACTACCACATAAGACATGAGACCTTTCCTTACAAAGACCCCTCAGTCTTCTACAAAATGTCACCCTCTTAGAAGTTTGGAAGGGATTCCTAAATACGTCTAAACTTTGTTTTGTTATTAATAGATAGGTAGATCTAAAAGTTATGCTAGTGAAGTAGTCGCCCATAAGGATGGCGATGGATCCAAAATGTCCAATTCAGCCAACAATTCAGCAATGACAATACATCTAAATTAGTTTATAAGTGTGATTTTGGGAAAACAAACTGAGCTGAGCTGTGACAAGCTGTTCATAATGCTGCAAACACAAAGAACTGATAGAAAAGACTTCCTAGTAGTTCCTCCTGCTGCAGGGTAAAGCAACTCAATACACTCTGTTGTAGTCACTTTTTCCCTTTGAGCTTCAGGACAGAGAGTCGTTTAAGGCAGGGAGATCAAACATGTTGGCTACGCCTCAGCTGCGGCTTTGACTATTTGAGCTCAGTCAGATGACCTGATTAATTCAAGCTATTACTTCAGTCACTCAACATGACACCCTATAACCTCATGCACAAACCACAAAGTGCTTACAAGACACTTTATATCAGTCTAGTTTTTGACAAATGTTGTCTTGAGCAGCTTTGTAGCGCTCATCATGTCTCAAAAATCGATTAGTCAATCCTTCAGTTTCTTAATTGTGAGGTTTTGGTGCGTGTATCTTATTTCATAGTAGATTATGTATTTATGGCTTTGCTCTTTTGCACTTTTAAAGGAAGAAACATAAGTGTTATTCTCAGGCTTGATGAAAGTATTATTAGCCTTTATTAAAATAATCTGACATTATATAGATTAAATGACCAGTCAATTCATCAAGAATTCAAAGTCATACCCTTCAAAAATTGAAACATTGATAAATTGCAGTTTGAGGGTTATATTTTATAACCTGTACACCCACTTGCTGCTTTAGGCAGCTGTTGCCCTGAAGTGCCCTCTTCAGCTCAAACGATTCTTGAGTTTACCCGGGATACCTGAAACAACATTTTAAATAACAACCTAACCCAAAGTGATTACAAAACACTCTTAATTTAACTCCAAAAATGCAGACAGACCGCAGATTCTCTTTAATTTGAGACGCCAACCTTTTTGTCTGTCCTGTAGGGAGTATGAAAACAAACAGCAACACTTCCTGGCACAGTCATGCTCCTTGGAAAGCAGTCTTGATCATGGCCAATGCCAATTCAAAGTGTGTGTGTGTGCGTGTGGATCTATTTTTGTTGCTCATCATGTCTATGTGACGCACTTAGTGTATCCTGTGCTTGTAGCATTTGGATCACTTTACACCCTGTGACCTCGTGTGGAAGTTTACTTCTGTTGCCTCATTATGGCCACAGTGGCTACATATATATAGACATTTGTATTGATTGGGATAAACCCCTTGAGATGCACCATCTCGTTTTCAAGGGGGTCCCGACAATAGCAACAACTTACAGACATACATAAACAAAAAGACAAAATGCAAAACATGACACATTCAAGCAATGCATACAATCATTACAATTTGAGACAGTCAAGCAAATCAGTTTCATCAATAATAATAATAATTAAAGCTGCAAGCAGCGTTGAGCGGGTCTTCGACGTTCCGCAGGCTGTTGTCCGCACGTCGACGTGTCAACGTACGGAGAAATGGTGAGATTTCAGATTTCACATAGAGCTGTTGAGGGCCGGACCATTAGCCATCATCTGAAGTCTGGTGCTATTTGGATGATTTTCCATTGAATTAGGACAACATTGGATTTTTTGGTGAGGGATGCGTTTCCATGGAAACGGCATTCGTTGAGATTTCAGATTTCACGTAGAGCTGTTGAGGCATGGACCATCAGCCATCATATGAAGTCTGGTGCTGTTTGGACCATTTTCCATTGAATTAGGACAACACCGTGTTTCATGGCGAGGGACGTGTTGCCATGGAAACGGCATATGATGACATCCCCTAATTGACATAGAGCTGCTGAGGGCCAGACCATTAGTCAACATCTGAAGTCTGGTGCCGTTTGGAACCTTTTCCATTGAATTAGGGCAACACCGTGTTTCACGGCGAGGGAGGCGTTGCCATGGAAACGGCATACAGTGAGATTTCAGATTGAACTTGGAGCTGTTGAGGCATGGACCGGTGATATAAAAGTGAAGATTGGGGGACGATGGGACAGTGTCCATTGGATTTACAGCGACACCGTCGTTTATGGCGAGGGAAGCGTTGGCATGGAAACGGCATACATTGAGATTTCCGATTTCATGTAGAGCTGTTGAGGGCCGTACCATTAATGATAGTCTGAAGTCTGGTGCTGTTTGGATGATTTTCCATTGACTTACAACAACATGGGATTTTTTGGCGAGGGACGCGTTGCCATGGCAACGGCATACATTGAGATGTCCGATCTCACGTAGAGCTGTTGAGGGCCGGACCATTGATGATAGTCTGAAGTCTGGTGGTGTTTAGATGATTTTCCATTGAATTACGACAACATGATGTTTGATGGCGAGGGATGCGTTACCATGGCAACGCGAAATGATGACATCCCATAATTGACATAGAGCTGTTGAGGGCCGGAGCATTAGCCATCATATGAAGTCTGGGGCTGTTTGGACGATTTTCCATTGACTTACAACAACATGGGATTTTTTGGCGAGGGATGCGTTGCCATGGAAACGGCATATGTTGAGATTTCAAATTTCACGTAGGGCTGTTGAGGGCCGGACCATTGATGATAGTCTGAAGTCTGGTGGTGTTTGGATGATTTTCCATTGAATTACGACGACATGATGTTTGACGGCGAGGGATGCGTTTCCATGGAAACGGCATCCGTTGAGATTTCAGATTTCACTTGGAGCTGTTGAGGGCCGGACCATTGATGATAGTCTGAAGTCTGGTGCTGTTTGGACGATTTTCCATTGACTTACAACAACATCGGATGTTTTGGCGAGGGATGCCGTTTCCATGGAAACGGCATACGTTGAGATTTCAGATTTCACTTGGAGCTGTTGAGGCATGGACCAGTGATATAAAAGTGAAGATTGGGGGACGATGGGACCTTGTCCATTGCATTTACAGCGACACCGTTGTTTATGGCGAAGGATCCGTTGCTATGGTAACGCCAAATTAAGTAACATCAGATTTGACCTAGAGCTGTTCAGGGCTGTGGTGCTAAACGTCATGTGAAGTTTGGTGGCGTTCTGAGAATGTCAGTTTGAGTTATGACATCATCGGGTTCCATGGCGAGGGCCCGGCAAAAATCGTACGAACGCGAAGTTTGGCGACCAATCACGGCTACGCCGTGCGAAAGAAAAAAATTCTCGTGATAACTTAAGCTCTCCCATGTCTGGCGAAGCTACCCGAGGAATTTCGAGGCGTACGATAAAAGTCCCTAGGAGGAGATAGATTTCGTAGGTACGCGAAATAGGGCAAAAAACGCGATAAAATCGCGTTTTTTCGACACCAAATTCAAAATGGCCGACTTCCTGTACGTTATTTGTTACCCCTCCAAGAGGCTTTTTGGTTCGTCTCCGCACTCTAGATATGCGTGGCGAGTTTCGCTCGTTTACGTGAAAGTTAAAATAGGGGGAGTTAACGTCAAAAACGGAAGTGGGCGTGGCCTACGCAATTTTTTACGTTAAGTTCCGGGACCAATGACGTACTTCAAGTTGCCACACTTTTGACGCGTGTGCAAAATTTGGTGAGTTTTCACATATGCTGCGGGGCTCAAAAGGGCGCGCAAAAGATTAAAATAATAATCATAATAAATAATCGGTCCAATTTCAATCTTGTTCGATTTAACATTGAGGTGGATGGGAGCACCTCACTGTAGGCCGTCCGGCCTACCCACTGCGCCACCTCTCATGGGCTTTTGGCCCTTTTTTACCCTGTTTTGAGGGGGTTTTGCTTGGTTATCGCTCGCTTCGCGAGCGACTACGATGATTGTTACGATATCAATTATGCGATTTGCAGTCACGTGGGCTTCGCCCACGTGACTGGGCTCACGCGGTCTATCAGCCGACATTATTTACGAACATTTTCGGTGCTTTAGTCGGTCGTTTACCCTGTTTTTGGCAGGTTTATCGGTCGCTGCGCGACCGATTTTTTCCAATTTCAATAGGGTCTTCGCCGACCTAGGTCTCAGACCCTAATAATATCAGTACATGACGTCTGCGGAATCTGAGGAATCCTCACATTTGTCTACGTGCTTTTTACTTTTTACTTGGCATGTCTGGACATAATGTTTGCTTTTCCACTCACATCATTATAGCAGAAAAGCGAAACTGTTTGGTTAGAGAATGTGTCAAATGTTGCAGACATGCTTCGCCCTCCCTGTGATATGCTATGTGCAAAAAGTGAGTTACAGCTTGTTTGAGACTCGCAGCATGTGGCTTAAATATTTGAACAATCTGAGATGCTTTGCATTCGATTGAACCAGTACACCACTAGCATGAATGCTTCAAAACCACAAGGGTATTCTATTCCATAGCAATTTCTTGTGAACTTGTCAGCCAAAGTGACAGCTGCAGTAGAAAACAAAAAAGCCTCTACCCTTCTTTCTGTATAGCAAAAACGTCTTGTAATTCAGTAAAATAAAATAAATTCACCATCTGTGTTATTCTCCTCCTTATTTACAGGCATTCTGTCCGGGGTCGCAGCTGTATCTATGGTAACAATGCCAGCTTTGTTTTTGGAGCTTTTTTGTATCCGCAGTAAGAATGGATTTAGAAGTATTTCATGCATAAAGAATTAATGTAATCACTACTCCAAAACACTGATGAACAGTTCTGCATTAAGGGGGCGTGTAAAGGATATACTGTAGGGCTGAACGATATATCGTGTCATGGCGATAACCGCGATATGCGCATGCGCGATATTCACACCGCAGGGACTTGCGGTTTTATTCATTTAAAAAAAAAAAAATGCTGACGCACTTTAGCACAGAATTCAAAATAAACATACCCTTATTACTTATCGAAACTGCACATACAGTATATCCGATTAAAGCTGAGACTCCACAGATTATCTAAGTATAGTATCATCACTAAGCGATCCGATCTCGCGACAGGGGAAGCAAACACAGACATCACAACACATACCTTTACGGAGCTTTTACGGGAGATCGTCTCACCGTAGCTGTCAATCTGATCAAAAGACGTGTTCAATGGCATTAAAACGAGAAAAAACGTGGCTGAATCGGTTGATCCATAGGTTGATAATGTATCTGTGGCTTTGAAGCAATTGTTTATCCATAATTCCATTTTTATGTAAAAATCGGAGCACAAAAGTTAGCTGCTAATGGTAACCACCAGAGTGTATGCAGCTTCCGGTTTTGGCTACGCGTCACTCTCACTCCTTTTTTGTTCATGGCTTGGTGTGTGTAGAATTGCCCCTAGATTCCATTGGCTCTAGCGGTTATAAAGAGATTTCATTCGTCAAAATCGACCAAGGGGGGCCAGAGATATGGAAAATCCACCCAAATGACCCCAGAAGTGTTTTTTTTGTTGTTGCTAAATCTCTCTAAAAAAGGTCAAATATCACTTGTTTTGCGTCAATCTTGATACAGGGTACTTATTATATGTTGTACTTTGGATTACTAAAGCTTTTAGTCTACTAGCCCATCATTCAAGGGTAGTTTTCACTATAAGTAAAAAAAAAAATGTGGACACTATAATTTACAGGTTTTTTTTACTATGTTCAATCTGAATTTTCTTTAAAATAAAAAACATCTATATTGATTCTGACTTTTCTACATTCAACTCACAGGTTTATCATTGCTTTGAGAGAAAAGATTATTAATTTAACCCTTTTAGAATGGTCATTTGTTCTGGGAATGTCACTTTCGAGCCTGAGACCTGAAAAACAGGCTCAGTGCTTAACCCTCTACACTAGAGGGTTTTAAGTAACACGTCATGTTACAATTATTTTTGCTGCTTGCTACAAAAGGAAAACTTGCGCGGCTCTCATGTCAGGGGTACTTGAGTGAGTGACATGCAAGCTCTGCATGCACAGCAAACCACCAATCACAATCATTCTTGATCAGATCACAGCAGGCCCCGCCCAGCTAGTTTGCAGACCATCAAAACACTGGTAAAAAATTAGCGAGGCACAGGAGGACAATACCTTCATCCGGTTAAATATAGTTACAAAAAACGCAATATATATCGCAGGGGGGGAAAAAAATCGCAATGTCATTTTTTTCAATATCGTGCAGCCCTAATGTACTGTAAGTTCAAAGCAGAAAAGCAGAAAAAACTATTTTAAACTGACTATTAAGGCCTTTTTTTTTTTTAGGTCACAGCAAAGTAAATTCAGCTGTATGTACATAGGAATTTACCACACACACACACACACACACACACACACACACACACACACACACACACACACACACACACACACACACACACACACACACACACACACACACACACACACACACACACACACACACACACACACACACACACACACACACACACACACACACACACACACACACACACACACACACACACACACACACACACATACCATGTATACATCACTTCAGGGGATATTACATTGACTTGCATGCATTTCCTGGAGACTTATCCTAACCATAACCAACACATACCTAACCCTAACCCTTATCCTTACCCTAATCCTAAACCTAACCAAGTCTTCACCCTAACATTAATGATTCCCTTCATGGGGACCTCCAATTTGTCTCCATAAGGGAGGCGAGTCCCCACATGACTGTGTAAACAGATTTAGGTCCCCACAAGTATAGTAATGCTAGGCCACACACTAGGGGTGTAACGGTTCACAAACATTTCGGTTCGGTACGTACCTCGGTTTTTAGGTCACGGTTCGGTTCGGTACGTTTTCGGTACAGCAGAAAAAATTATCACAAAACATTAAAAAAAATTTTTAAATTATTATTAAACTGTGAATAATGTATTCACTCAAATAAATACAAAATATAATAAAATAAACATTAAGGTGCAGCTTTTCGATGAACTGAAATAATCTGTATTTGAACTGTACTGTACTAGTACCTAAGCAGCCAGTTTGACATTAGGACTTGCTTGTCATTGTATTTTCATGTTGTTTGAAAGAAAGATGAACTTGTCGACATTGCTTGCCGAAAGGGCAGATCTGCTGGCACTAACAATGTCTCCTGCCGTGGAGAACACACCCTCTCGCTAGGGACAGAGGTAGTAGCAGATACAGCCAGGTAGCGCTTTGCTAACATGGCAACATAAGGATATTTGCCGTTTGTAATAGCTTTGGCTCGGTCTGAAGTGTTTGCGAGTGGTGGAGGCTTAAATGCTAGTGGGAGTTGGGTTTACACTTCAGTCTTTTGGTACCGGTGATATTCACGTTCGGGTGATGCCTTTTCAAATGAGTGTGCAAGTTTGATGTATTGCCAGCCGCGTAACCAATGTTAGTTGAACAATGCCGACAAACAGCTTTGGTTCGGTCCACCTGTCTTTGTCCGTCATCCTTGTACGTAACTGCGAAACCAAAATGTTCCCAAACCGGAGACTTCAATGATGCTGGAGGCTCAACTTTATCTG
Organism: Pseudochaenichthys georgianus; assembly: GCF_902827115.2. Taxonomy (NCBI): domain Eukaryota; kingdom Metazoa; phylum Chordata; class Actinopteri; order Perciformes; family Channichthyidae; genus Pseudochaenichthys; species Pseudochaenichthys georgianus. The sequence goes on from NC_047503.1 coordinate 30,886,209, forward strand.
CGTTCGCCATATCGACAGTTCCTCAAATTACTGACTACATTTGAACGCATCCCTCTGACCAGCTCGTCCAATTAAATGACTTGCTCGCTCTATGACGCGTTGATCACAATGGGTGCAAATTACTCTGAATGCTGCGACGCAGCACCTGATATTACTTCCAAGAAGTTGTTCACGTTCTCAATTTTTTACGTTTAACGTTATATGCGTTCGGTACACTTCGGTACACATGTGTACCGAACCGAAGGGCCCGTACCGAATAATTTCGGTACGGGTACCGAATAATTTCGGACCGTTACACCCCTACCACACACACACACACACACACACACACACACACACACACACACACACACACACACACACACACACACACACACACACACACACACACACACACACACACACACACACACACACACACACACACACACACACACACACACACACACACACACACACACACACACACACACACTACACTTTCTTGGGAAACCCCCTTTGTATCCTTACTTCTTCCTATCTGCCTTCCTCCCCCCTGATGGTTTTATCACACTACTCCAGTGGCATACAGTACATCCTTATGCTGTCCATTCATGCCTTGGATTGGATATTTTTTTTACAGTAGCTCCTCCAATTAGAACATTTAATGAAGCTTTTCAAGACATATTTTTCTGTTTGTTGCACATTTTGGCCATTTGTGTGTGTATACATTCTGTAGTCCCTGAGGAGGAAATAATCCCTGGTCAGTCAGGCAAGGCAGTTTTATACACACACACACACACACACACACACACACACACACACACACACACACACACACACACACACACACACACACACACACACACACACACACACACACACACACACACACACACACACACACACACACACACACACACACACACACACACACACACACACACACACACACACACACACACACACACACACACACACACACACACCGGTCCAAGAAGACTTCCTCATATTGTCCGATACAGGAAATCACTTATCCCCTGTTGCTCACACTAAATTAAAAGTTAAACCAGTTTCTTTGCAACTTTTGAAGGTCAATATGTGTGTTTTTCTGCATGTTTGTTTATCACAGCATTGAGTTTTGTAGATGGTTCTTATCAAAGGTAAAAGAAAAACAGTCTGTTTAGAGCAGGATGACATGCTGTTTCGGCTGTTTGACTGATTTGTAGTTCAAACTCTCAGCGGAGATGTGGAGAGAAAAGGGAAGCGAAGCAGCCATTCAGCTACTTCTTCCTCGACAGATTTACAGTGTCATTTTTGTTATCTCCTTGAGAAAGAAACTAAAAAAAGGAATTTCATGATGTTGGCTTTACCAGAAACCCCTTTAAACACACCATACACTTCCCTATGTGGAAATGCAAGTGCTGTCACACTGTACTTTAGTTTCAGGTATTGCATGCTTGCTGTTTAGGGGATACACTCTGCAGGTGCTTTCCTTGTCTTCCTCTTTGTCCAGCTCTATGCCCATCTGTGTCAATACACCCCATGCTATCTTAGGTTGGGGGTTTCCAATCAAGAAAACATACACCCCCACCGCAGCACCACCTTTCTCTTGCTCTACAAACGCACTTCCACACGTCGCTGTCAGGTCCTTCCTGTTTTCAGCGTGCCTGAACGGAAATGACTGCCCCTGTTTATTTCTGTTTGGCCACATTGTTTATGACTCCAGTTGACCACTGCGATGCATGCCGATGACTGCCCGAGTAGATAAGGTGTAGGCGTATCAGGAACTATTTCACGTTGTTAACTGTAAAGGTTCAACGAGTGGTCTTGTGGTCTTTCTATTAGTACTTCTCTCTGTGTTTTGAAAGATTTTACTGGCACTAATGTGGCAAAAGAAACGATGTGTACAAACAAAATGAAGGAAATTTGGGATTATGTAGTCTCTACCTGACCACTTTGATAAAATGGTGGAATATGGCTGTAAGGTTCACAGTTATGTAGTTAAGAAAGGTCAAAGGATTGACTGTGATTGGTGATATTTGTAAACTCACATGCACTTTCCCATGCCTGTGTTTCGATTGGACTCTGTTTACTTCACCATGTAACACTCACGCTTCTATTGGTTAGCGCTCCAACACATTGCACGTGATTGGCTAAGAGGAGGGGCATTGCCAACACATCTCTAAGGGGTTGACCAGTCACAACGGAGCCGGCCAGCTAACCAATCAGAGCAGACTGGGCTCTGGTTTCAGACAGAGGGTGAAAAGAGGTGCTGTAGCACAGGCAGTATGAGAAAAGCACCCTTTTTAAAGAATGTAAACAAAAAACAAAACCTTAAAATTAGCATAATATTTCCTCTTTAAGTGCTTTGTCTTAGTACATTAATTCCCAGTGATCTTACCTGACCACATACACAGAGTGTTTAACTTAGTTGTGTTTGATTGCTTAAAGGTGGGGTAGGTACGTTTCAGAAACCGGCTCGAGTGCACTAAAATTTGAAAGTACACAACCGAAAAGAATCCGCCCCTTCCTTCAGACTTCCTTACAGAGCACCTCCTCCAACACACATGAACGCGCACAGGTTGGCTATATAGTTCAGGGGAATTGTAAACCATACAAAACAGATAATTACCTGTCCAAGAGAAAAAGAGCGACCACGGCAGATTTCAACTCGGTGTGTATGGGGGTTATTCCCTATCTTTATTCAAGAGCGTGGTATTTAAATTTGAGAGCATACTTTATTGATTTCCTTCACTCAAACCCTGTCATCGCACCAAAGACAAACCAAAGAGTAACCGCCCTTACGGGATGCTGTAAAAAGTACAGCGAACGCACCCGCAAGGACACCTGGCCTCCTATTGGTTGAGGGATTTTGACAGGATTGTTGCACAAAAGTTTTGAGTGCGCTCAGAATAAATCTGAGAGCAGAACAAATCTGTAAGCAGCAATATATCTGAGTGCAAGCGTACAGTTTGAGCAGAAGCAGAGCAAATCTAAGTGCAAGCAGGCACTATTTGAGTGCGAGGACAGGGTTTGAGGGAAATAAATACATAAAGTATGCTCTCAAATTTAAATACCACGCTCTTGAATAAAGATAGGGAATAACCCCCATGTGTTCCATCAGTAGTCGCCATCGTTGAAAAGAAACTCCGATGTTGACTCTGGTTTGAATTCTCCTAGTTTCCACTTTTTTTTTGTTCCTAATTTGCTCCGTTACATTATTTCTTTTACCACCAGTAGACGATGTTGAACCTAACTCTGCCATGGTGAAAGTGGCCGCCTGTTGCTGGCGAGTCATTGAAGTACTGCTGCAATGCACGCCCAATGACGGCACGCCCAATGAGGGCACGAGATACATTTGTGCGTGCACGAGATGGAAGGCTGACAGACAGGGCGGCAATTTATCTGTACTGTAAAAAGTACAGTAGTGGTTGTACTTTTTACAGTATTACGGCTTCCACAGATGACATTTTTTTATGGATTTTTTGTCAAAGCACTTAAGATATTCATTGCTATCGGGATGTTAAGAGCATTCCATGGAATATTACAAAAAGTGTATCTCGAGCCGGTTTCTGAAACTTACCTACCCCACCTTTAATGTAGTTTAAACAAACTCAAATTCCCTTTCTACTGGTGTTTGTCAGTTAAATTGTGCTTGTAAGATTAGATAAAGTCTTTGTATAAGATATACACAAATAAGCATGTGAACTTTGAACAGAAGTTTATCAAAATACAGACTTATATTTACATAATTTACAATAATAAGAGCTTTCAACATCCAACAAAAAGCTGTTGGTGCTTTTGTGTTTTAAGAAGAACATTTTCTATGACTTTCTGCAGACTGTGGTTTTTCTAAGCTAGTTATTTGGAATGGTTGTGAATGAGATGATGCATCTAGTTTTAAGATAAGTGTTTTCTTTTTTTCTCTCTCTTTCTGTCTCTCTCTCTCTGTCTAAAAATAGCGTGTTGTCTGCCCACTCATTCTGACAGAGAGGAAATGCTGCGTATGTGTCAGCTCCTACACTGCATTAATAGTTTCCGTCAGAAAGTCTAAAAGAGTGTGTAAGTTTGCATATGTGTGCAGGCAAGAGATCATACTTGCATGAGAAACATTTTGCATGCATGTGTGGGGAATGCACATTATAATTTGTGTATCCAAACTGTTCTGTTGATCAATTCCATCCAGTCTGTTTTGTAATGTATGAAAGAAGAAGAGTGATACAAGAAACACTCCTTTGACACATCATGTACACCATAGACCCCGATATAAGACAGAGACAAACAATGAACACACCAGAGGCAACCGGAAACTTGTGGTCAAACGTTCAGCTGCTGAGGCAGCGGCGCTGCTAACTCGCTGTTTCTGAAAGCACTGCTTTTCTGAGAGAGATCAAGGTTAATCCATCACCAAATCCTTTAATTTGACTACGCGTGTGTGTTGTGTGTGCGCGTGTGCGTGTCAGCAAAATGTTGTGAGTCAGAGGTCTTTACACACTCCGACACCTGCACATAGAAACACTCCCCCCCCACCTCTTTCTTCTCTCACTGTCCTTCTTCAACTCTCCTCACACACACGCACACACGCACACGCACACATCACTACCTCACACCGTCACACAAGAGGAAATGTACTCTGCAATGACTCGTTCACAGCACCTCCCTCTCTCTCTCTCTCCCTCCCTCCCTCCCCCTCTCTCTCTCTCCCTCCCTCCCTCTCTCTCTCTCTCTCTCTCCGTCACACACTTGTTAGTTTCAGTACAGACAGTGCAGTGTGTGTATGTAAAAGACCTGCAAGACTGGTCGGTCGGTACCTGCACAGGGTAAGTTTATGTAATATTATCTCTACTTCACACCTGTTGTACTTTGACTGGTAGACCTGGGCAGTGGGAGATGGATGAGGATGGTTTCAGTTGTGTTGATGCCTTGTGTGATGCGACAGATATACATCTTGATCGTTTGATTTCGCATTATTGCTGGCTTAAATGTTAAATAATGAGTTTTAAAAAACAGCTTTCTGCCTATTTTCTAAAGATCGTGTTTGTGTCAGTGAGAATTGATATGATACGTTTCTGGTGCTTACTTTACTCTAAGGTTATGGTCGGCCTTTTGGTGTCAAAGATGTCATACAAAGATCATTTTTGGTCATTATGTTTAGAGCAAAGTAGATCTTTAAAGAATATTCCTAGGACCAAAGCATTGTGTTCCTACATGGTGACAGGAATCAAATTAGCACATAGTGTTTGTTGTGGTTTAAAAGCTTCATTTATGGTGTATAAATACATTTCAACTGGAACTTATCAAGTGGGTGTTCGTGTTAAGGTAGATTTGACCAAACTATGAATTTAGTGTTGCGGAGGTTTCAGAGGTGACTTATAAACCTGTGTGGGACCTGAGAAAAAATTAACAAGCTGAAGAGTAAAACAAGGCTATTTATAGGAACACTTTCTACAAGTGTTGGTGTTACTGTGTGACTGCAGCACCTTCAATTTGAATATGTGTCTGTGTGTAGCCGTTTGTGGGGGAAAACTTGAAACACTAAACTTTACTTATTCAATCATGTAACCCTTCAGCATTGCTTACATGTTAACTGGAGGCAATATATTTCACACAGGTATACAAAAAAAGAAACATATCGAGTCCCATGCAGGTACTGTAGAGATGATATTATTGTCAGCCCGCCTTTGAAGTTGAAGAGTTTTAAATAACTTCATGCAATGTATCTGTGTTATTTTACACTCTGCTGTCAGCAAGCAGACAGAAAAAAGAAAAGCAGTCCACTGACCCACATGTAGTGTGAAGCAGGCATTCCTACCCTCTGGACTGACTCTTCCTGTCCATGTCTTTTTTCTGATAAAGATGATAGACCCACAATGCACGTGAGACATGACCAACAGGGACCCCTGGGATAGCTCAAGCAGTATCCGCAGCATGGAGCCAACAGGTAACAACACAACACACACACACTTTATGCAGATGATGCTGATATGCAATGGATCTTCCTGGAATCCTCAAATGTCCTCTTGGATTCGCACTTGGTTATCTGTAGACATTTGGTACATTGCCTCTGACTTTTAAATGTTATTTATTCCCTATAACATACATCTCATAATTGCTCATGGTATATGGAGCTATAAGGAGGTATGGAGTTCATAAGTTTTGATCATTCAAAAAAATACAATTTATTATTATAGTTAAAGTTTTTATCCTGAACTTTGAAAAATACAATGATGTATTCAAAATAAAAATAAGTATTTTAAAAAAAATGTCAGGTTGAATATTATTTTTGATTCAGTTCAGCAATTTTTTTGAATAAAATATTTATTTTCATATTTTACTTTTATACATATTTTGATATTTGAATCCTTGTTGTTTTCAGTTGCAGATTTTACATTTTCAGATTCAAACCATTTTTTTTTTCAGTTTCAAATCTTGTTTTTTCAGGTTTCAAATTTTTTTTCGCCTTCAGATTTCTTTTTTTCGCTTTCAAACTTTTGGCCCTGATGTTGCTTGGGGGGCGGTGCTTACCAAAGAGTAGTGACAGCCCTCCCTCTGTCATGTTGCCTTCATGGATGTTTGGTAGCGCGAGAAATATAACTCAACACTTTCTATACACAATACTCCCGTGATTGGTGTAACTACACAATTGAATCTGCTCAATCAACAAAGAAAAACAAAGGAAATGTCCATTTTAACTTTTTATTACTCCATTGAAGTGCAAAGTACATTTCACAGTGTCTTGGACATGTTGTTACGGCCCCAACCTCCACTCCGCGGTAGTGGCTCGTGCTGAGACCCGCAACATGAAAGAATACACGCAATAACCGGTACTTGGTAACGAGCATTTATTGATAATCAGCCGTTTGCTTTTTTGCCAGCCCGCTGCTCCCCCACTGTCCCAGAGCCTGAACTGTACCGCAGCATCCAGGCTGTGTTGCCCAGGGAAACGGACAACCAGCTTTCTCCAGACTGTCTCAACAAAGGTAACAATAGATATACTGCAGCACACTGAAATTGATTAAAACGTATTCATATATGGAAGATTTTCTTTCTTAGTCCTAAAAGAGTTTGTCTTTCTTTGCTAGTGTTGACTTTGCTCATGAGTCATTTATGACATTGTACACAATATAAATATATATCTGGGTTTTAACACAAGGTTTATAGTTATAGTTTTCAAAAAGTGGCAACAACAAAATGGGAAAAAACGTTACCACGTAAATAATACATTTACTTTCAATGACATTATTCAATATATTTGGACATGAGGATTAGACGTCAAAAACAGCAATCCCATCCCGTAATCCTCCCTGAACAGATATTTACTGAAAGCAGCTGTTAGTGTTAATCCCGCTGTAGAACATCTAGCTGTGTCAGCAGTATGTCGGTAATGTCATCGGATATATTTTTGGATTAGCACCGTAATGGAGAAAAGTGTGACACATTTAGCAAGTTTGTGTTAGTCCTGTGGAAATCTTGCATCAGTTAATGGCTTGTGTGTTTTTCTTTCTGTGTGTGTAGGCATGCTGAGATGGACACTTCATAAGAAGGTTCAAAACAATCCTGCAAACAGCTTATCTCTGGTCTGGGTGCTGATAAAAGAGCTGGAAAAGGTATTTGATCCCAGCAGTGGCACTATTGACACTTTTCCAGGAATACTTATAATAAAACGTTTTTTAAAACACTTACCCCTGGCTTTTAAAATATGTGACCTGATAGCTTTGGTTTACTAAAGCTTATTCATTATCGATTATTTACCTTTTTCAGTTTATCAACTATTGGTTGGTCTTTGAAACGCATAATTTTCCTTCATCAACTTATTGATTAATTGAATAATAATTGTAGTTCTATTTGCAATGGGAAGTCCTCTTGTGTCATCACCCTGACAGTGTGTGTGTTTCTCTTCAGGCTGAGAGATGGGACTCTCGCAGGTTTATCATCCCTCTGCTCCACACACTGATGTATGCCATTATTCAGGTGCGTTTTTCCTCAAACATTGTTACACTTACACTTACTGTTTCATGTCATTAACATTATCTATTAAATGCTTTGCTTAATCAGTTTCCACAGCTATACCTAGAAGATCGTTTCTGTAACTGTCTCCAGTCCCTTTAGTCCTTTTTTTTTACCATGAAAGAGAATCACAGAATCCACCAGTTTGTTCCCAGACTCTGTTGGATTGGTATGCCATGAAGTTACACAATGGTTTTAAGACATGCAATGAATGACGTTTCTGCAAAAGTACCTACATGAGGAGGATGTATTTTTATTTCTGGGGAAACAAGGAAGTGGAAACCTGAGAAGATGGCGTGTAAGCCGATCTGTATCGTTTTTTGTTGTGTTGGACCAACATTAATATGATGATTGCTTAGTCAGATAAGATCAGCTTAAAGGTAACCTATTATGCAAAATCCACTTTGTCATGTATTTTATACATAACTGTCTAAAGGGATTCTGAAAGTTTCATAAAAAAAGATTCGCTCACTTTTTGTCCTGATCCATTTATATAAAAACCTGTCTGAAAATGATCAGATTTTGGCCACTTTATGATGTCATAAAGGTTTTTTGGCTTGTGTAACCATTAGCCAATCACCAACCAAGGTAACCCCCCCCACCTTATCACCTGAATCTCTTCCTAGAGCACCATTGTGTTCTTTTTAACCAAATATCTCACAGAGGGGTGTGGGGAGTGGCACCTTCTTTTTTGACAGAGAATCAGCACTTTTGAAACAGGGCTGAAACAGAGGGGTTTATGGGATGCTACAATGCACGATCTGTTTGGTATTTCGAGCCAAACACTTCAGGGACTTGTTTTGTATATATCTAAGACCTATAATATATTGATGAAAAACAGTATAATAGGCGACCTTTAAGGCTAACGGTAAAAGGAAAATTATGTTTTCCCAGCATTAGTTGTATTGTCCGGCAGTGGCTCAGTCAGTAGGAGCTTGGACTGGAAGCTGTAGGGTCGCCGGTTCAAGTCCTCGACCAGACCTACAAAATATGGAGTGTGGACTGCTACTTGGAGAGGTCCCAGTTCACCTCCTGCCCTGCTGTGGTGCCCTTGAACAAGGCACCGGACACCTCCCTTCTCCCCTCACTCCCATTGCTCCCCGGGCGCTGTACAATAGCTGCCCACTGCTCCTGGTACTAGACTCCTGGTGCTAGGATGGGTTAAATGCAGAGAACACATTTCACTATATGTGCTGTGTGCTCCGCATGTGTGACCATTAAAGAGGGTTTCATCCTTCCCAATTCTATTCTATCAATAGTGTGTTTGTGTGCTTGTTGATATTCCAGACAGCCTACATTCCAGATGAGCTGTACAAGCGGGTTTATGACTTCTGCAAGAGACTCCTCATCTATCCTCATCCCTACTGCACCGTAGGCCTCAGCTACACCAGGCAGATCAAAACGGAACGCTCCATTCCAGGTATTGTGGCATACCTGGAATAATTAATAGGAATAATTAACCACATACTGTCATTAAATACTCGTTTGATCCACAGGTCTGATGTACCAAAGGATGGTCACAGCGGAGCAGAGACTAAAGAACGAGCACTATCCCTTCCAGGATAGGTGAGCCATAAATATAATCACATGTCTCTGGGTACAATAAAAGCCTTGTGTGAGTGATGATTTCCAAATATTATATGCCTATTTTATGTTCTCGTGCTGCTGCATATAGTCAAACTTCCTTCCCTGTCCATCACTCAACATGTCATGTAAATCCCTGCAGGGTCTTCATCCTGGCTGACCCTGAAGTCTTCTCTGGTTCTTTGGGAATGGCCCTGTTGGGAGACATTGAGACGTACGGATCTGTGAACCCTTTCGATCACATGTGCAGTGTGGTCCAACACTCCATCCAGGCTGCTTTAGGAGCAGAGCAGTGCCACGGGCCAAAACTGGCTCAAGCCCTAAAGGTGAGTAGAACTGCACGGTAACGATCAGTTGTGTTTTCTTACTTCCTTCATTTTTTATGTTGTGGTCTGTGCACTGAATGGCTCAGACTCTATTGTTGATGTCGTCACAACTGAGTCTGTCTGTCCAGTAAGCGGGTTTGCATGGCCTTGATTTTGCTCTCTGATAAACCTTTCCTCATACTCAGAAAGATTTTGTAAATGTGATGTTTTCCGCATGCTTGCCCATTTTCTCTTGTCTAGTGGAAATCTGGCTCAGAATTCCCGCATGTTTAATTGCTCACTTATTAACTCAACAATTGTGTATCAACTACACTGGAGCGCAGAGCAATTACAAAGTTTGCTCAGAAATGTTGCTTCGTCTATGTGCCTTACAGTGTGCTGAGGTTTTTGAAAGTAGGCTGGTCAGAGAGCTTTACAATAACGCCTTATCTACTTCATTGGACAAAAGACCTTTTTAGTGTTTTCCTCTGACATGAAAATGGATCTGTAAGAGACTAATTATATTGAATATCTATGGGGATCCATGTCTGAATATAACCAATTAACTGAGTAACCAAGTGGAGTGTGCTCGCAGCAGCCTCATCCAGTTCACTGATTGGTCAGGCTTCATTCACAGAGGATATGTGCTGACTTTACTTTATCACATACCACCTCCCTTAACACTATGACTGGCAGGTGGCTGCTGTACATGTGTAAATCTGTAATACTGCGAGAAAAAACGGCTTAATATCTCAGAAAAGCTATGATATAACCCTCCTCACCTCGTTAGTCATCATCAGTCCGTGAAAAATTGTGATTAAGTACAATTTCACAACATCTCTTCTTAATTTGAGTATTTTGGCCATATTTTTCCCATGACGAATGCACAATTGCATATGCTGACTGTTGCTTTTCAGAGGGAAGTGAATGGCCTCCATGTACTGTTGAGTCACATGCATAACCTCCGTGGCCAATGTAGCGCATGTTGGGAGATTTTGAGGTATTGCAAGTGTTTTACAACATTACTCCCTAACTGGGGAGTAGCATTAGAAGACTTGGATATCAAGCTATTTTCTTCTAATGGTCCATTTCTGCCCCTGGCTTAAAAATAGTCCCTGCCTCCTACTGTATGTACGTGTTATGTGAAACATCCTGAATGAAGGTCTGCAGTCTCTGAGCTGCGTGGTGGAAGTGTCTCCTGGCAGCGATCCTAAAGTAACACCTCAGCAGGATTCATACAAAGTCAGATACACACGCGTGCTTCTGACCCCTCACCGCTTTGCTATTAATACGGAGTCTGAATGTGTTTATCTTCCTGTGTGCATGTGTGTTCACCCACATGTGTTTGTGTGTTTTGGGACAGGACATGGGTCAAGATGTGGAGTCGCACTTTCAGGAAGTGTTGGCAGCTCTGGAGCAGAGCACGGAGGAGGGCAGCAAAGGGGATGGGGGGCTGCTCAGGAGCCGCCTGCAGCAGCTGTATAGCAAGATCCTCTCCGAAACAGACTCGGGTAAGTAGCTATGTGAAAAGGAAATGCAGCAAAGCTATGCAAGGCAGAGTTCCTCTGAGGCACAGCTGCTCTGTATCAGGCATACATTGACTTATCTCTGTAGCAATGAAGGAAGCGGAACCACAAGAACCACAGCCACATCTGGTAATAAATCGGAGAGACGCAGTTAGAGAGGAGACGAAACTGTTACTTTGTCGGATTAGATTTCATTAACTGATAAAAACATTCTAAACATACAAAATGACATGCATTAGGTAGACCAAATGTTTGCTATTCGCTTGGATTAAATGACAGTCCTAAAGGGATGATGAACGTGACATGGATAGTGCGAGAGTCCTTATATCTTCTGGGAATTATATTCAATTTCTTGAATGGCATTCTAGGTTGCCAGTCATCAGGTGTTTCAGTCTAAAGAAATACTTTTGTTCTCTGTAAAATGTCAAGACTGTGACCTTTGACACAAAAGTTATTTGCGAGCACCACTTACACATGTATCACAACAGCAGTGGCTGCGTCACATTTCCCAAGTAATTGTTGCTTGACAATTTCTCATGAATATGGGAGTCCTGAGGGATCTATCTTGCTCATGCATGGTCGATGTGTTGATTAGGGAAACATGTTGAAATGAATTGAAGAGGGAATTTACTTGGGTTCACACTTTACAATGAAAACATTTCAATTCAAGAAGGCACAGTGAATCACAGTGTTCATTGTCCTGTTCAATCCCTCTGTCAGGGATGAACATGTGTTCTGCGTTTGCAGGGCTTGATATGCCGGCTGTTGCTGAGATCAAAAGTGTGACCTTGACTCTTGTGCTGTTCCTCTACGGCCAAAACAGTCGAGTCAGTTGTCTCTATTTTTGTAATCTTCCGGATATCTATTTCCATGACATCCACATTTTCCCAGCTTTTATCAAGTCAGCAACCTATCCAATAAACATGCTCTCCGCTCATCCCAGCTGGAAGATTTTAGGCACCAAGAGGAAGTTGTTGTGGGGCTGGGGAGATGTTTTCTTTTAAGTGTCATTGTGACAGTTTTGGTCTCGTCCTATCTCTCTTCCTCCATGTGTGTGTGTGTGCGTGTGTGTGTGTGTGTGTGTGTGTGTGTGTGTGTGTGTGTGTGTGTGTGTGTGTGTGTGTGTGTGTGTGTGTGTGTGTGTGTGTGTGTGTGTGTGTGTGTGTGTGTGTGTGTGTGTGTGTGTGTTGTAGAGCCATTGTCTAGCGGAGGACTGTGTGACTGCCCTCTTCCTAACCCAGAGATGAGCTTCCACTTGTGGACGGAGGAGCTGGATATCTGTAAGTGGCTTCGGGAACCTTGGGTGGTCAACAGGAAGTTGTTAACACCAGTCAGCTGAACTGAATGAGGCTGAACTATTTACCCAAGACTGAACTTAATGGAGTGAATCTGAGTTTTCCTGAAGAACTGTATTTTTGCATGGTTTATATTAAACAGGGAGAAATTATGAAATGAATGAATTCAGTGTGATCTTGCAAGTGTCACCAAGTTCTTTAAAGTCATTATTTAAAAGCTATTTATACCAATAAGAACCCTTTCACAGTGAGAGAATATCAGAGGGGAGGATTGTTCCTCTCAGTTTTTCGCAGCTGGAGTCGCGTAATGTAACAAACCGATGTGTCCAGAACAAATTTGAATTGAATCAATGGTACTGTGAAACCGACTGTGACCGAGACATCATACATTTACATTTCAACATTTAGTTTCTCAGTACAGGATGTCATACAGTAAATATGTAAACCATCATACTCAGTGAAGCAGCACACGCGATGATAGCTTTGAATTATATTTGACATTCAATTATTATAATAGGACACCTCAAGCATTAATTGCTAAGGCAGGCACTGATCAAATGTGTGAATAATTGTGAATAGATTTCTTACTAGAAGCAGTGAAGAGTTCATTTAATGTAACACCCAGAGCTTCCTTTCATGTGAATTAATTGTAGTTCTTTCCTAGGAGAACAGCAGACATGTGTTCTCTGCAGTTTCTCATCAAAACGATGCATGACTGAAAAGTCTTGTCAGTGATCTGGTTATGATGAGGTAACTCTCTGATCCTCATGCAGTTTCAGGGCATTCTACTTACTGTGACCTTGTTTTTACATCAATATATAAATACTTCACATCTGTGGAAACAACACAATCAGAGTCTGTTATTATGCCATTAAAAAAAACACAAGTTCAGAAATGTGAAAATTATACATTAACGCCCATTTTCACATTTCTCAGTCACGATAAATAGATACTTTACAGCCTTTAACAAAAAGAAAACATGCTTTTCAAACCCATTTATCAGCTGTAAACACAGAAAGCATCAGAGACAAATATTTAAGTGATGTTCTGTGCTGTCTTTTCGACAGGGCGAGAGCTGGCCAAGTGGTTTCGATCCAGCTCCATATCGGAGCAGTTCCCCCTCATCCCGGAGCAGGAGGACTTTGAGCTCGGGGAGTCTCCCGGCGACCTGATGCCGTCAGACATGACTCGCTTCTCCATCATGTCCGACGACAGCGGCATCGAAAGAGACCTGCCCCCCAACGCTGATCCCTTCACACCTTCATCTCTGGACACTGCCAGCATGAGTTCATCATGGGAACAATGCAAGAGGTACAGTACATCTGAATGCTAGTTAAGATTAACAAGATGCCAAATTGTAATTTCTTGAATAATACTGAATTTTCAGTGTTTGTAAAAATGTAAAAAGCGTCCCTTGAGTTTTTCTATATTTAGAGCTATATTTTTATTTTATTGAAATCATCTATGACATTTACGGGTCATTTGAAAAAAGGTCATCTCCACCAAGAACTTTGATTTTGTTTTAAGTGTTTTGATAATGTTAGTGACGTTCTTCATGGGACCGGTTGCATCACTTGTTTAGTTTTCTAAGTTTTACATTATTTTATAACAATGACTCAACTCTCTCCCAAGTGAGCAAGACGCTGCAAGGCTTTTCCGGCGTGGGGGCATCAAGATGAAACCGTCAGTGAAGGACAGCATGGTGCTGATGCAGGACACCCTGGAGGAACACCCAAGCCTCGGAGGAGGAGGTGGAGGTAGGGGAGGAAGCAAAGGGACTCTGCAGAGGCGAGCAGGAAGCAGCGTGATGCAAAACCCCTTCCCCAAGCAGCAGAGACAGTTCACTGCCAGGATAGTGGCTATGGGGGACGACAGGGTACTGGGCCGCCTGGCCAAGGCCTACTACATCTTCAGGTGAGGGAATCATATCTCAAGAAGGTGAAGCTTCTCCTACAGCGGCTGAATATAATGCTTAAGTTTATATCACTCTATCTATCTCTACTATCACTCCGTACTGACATCTGCATGTCATCATCAATGTCGGTCTTTCTCATGAGCAGAACATTCAACCTAACACATGACATGAGACACATGACATGAGAATTTATGATGATTTAAATTACAAAAATTATATTTCTTGTTTCTGTTGTCACTTGTCAACAATACAGAGTTAAAATAATTCCTTATAAACTGTGGATGGAAAAATATTAAAAATATGTATTCTGTTTTAAAAACAACACCTGTAAATGTAACAAGGATGTCTAAAATGTATTGTGGAAATGTATTTTATACAGTTATAGGAAGCAAGCTGCGGAACGTTCACATCTAACCTTAAATGGCCCTAATTACCTTATTTATAAAGGCTGTACAGTATGAAGTCATTTTAGCACTAACAAAACTATTTGATTTGAACTGAAGGACTATAAATTAATCCCTTTACATTAATAAAATGTCAGGTTTGGGAAGCCAAACAGTACTTCTTCTATTGCTTCTGTGAAATGATGAAGTCCGAATCCTTTTTACTGCTCAGTCAAGCGTGCCTCTCACAAACCTTTGGCTTGTCTTTGCAGGAAAAGGGAAGCGCGGAGGCTTTTTCTTACAATGAAAGTCAACCTCCAGTTTTACTACATCCCTGTTTGCGGGCCCACAACTCCCAACTCCTCTATCAAGGTAAGGCTACTTCCTCTTGTCAACACACCATTAACCTGGTTTTGTGTGAAAGTCAACACAGCTCTATAGAGATAACAGTAGATCATTATTATTATGTAGAAATGCCCATTACAATGTTCTCATTGTGTGTTTATTTTTAGATAAATGTGTTGACACTGCCTTGTAATGCTCAGTAAACACGTGACAAGATTCTAAAGCATCCAATTCACCTCATATTTCTTGTTTATTGATATTTTTAATACAATAGTAGTCATTAAACAAACTTCAAGTGTTGTGAAAATGGGATAGAAAGATGTGCAATATTAAATAATTGTATAATATAAAATGACATTAGAAAAATATATACATTTGCTTGGCGTTTTTGCTTTTAAATGTTATTGTTTTTCGGTACAGCATTATAAAGTAGCCATATTTTGTGTAATTTATAATTATTTTCTTGCTTATAATCTGTTTTTAGTTGTTTTATCTGATGTCACTGAGATAACTCTAACAAAAAATTGTAGTTCGGGTGGTTTTACTTCAATAAAGACTTTCTTTTTATAAGACCGGAGCTCTTTAATGAGTTTTTACGTAAAAGAATGTGTGAATAAAAACGATATTAGCTATGTTAAAATGTGCATTAGCCAGAGGAAGACACCATTATGTCTCGTCTTGTTAACTAACTGCTGTTGAATTCACTTTCATGTTCCTTTTTTCAGCCAAAGGGAGATCCCTGCACTCTTGGTTCCTACTTAAGCATGGTGGACCCGTGGTACAACTCCAACATCAAGAGTTTAGGCTGCATGATCCCCAAACTGGCTAAGATGGTACGATACACTTCTAACTACATCTAAAGGAAAATAACTTTTTACCCCACAGATGACCTGATGAAGCACTTGTTTGAATGTGAGGGACTTTCACTGTGTTGCAGCCAGTGTCTGAATAGTTTACAGAGATCACATCACCGCTTCCGATTTAGTCAACGTGGCAACTGTTCCTTGCATAAGTTGAAACAGGAAGTTGCCTCAGATCTTTTGCTGCAAGGAAATTAATTTGGTGATTTCATTGAAACCACAGCAACAGCGCTTGAACTCTAAATCTTCTTCACACTACGTTGATGCTGTAGGCATTAGAGAGATCAATAATCAGCATGTATTTGTAAAGAATGTGCAAAGTGACTTCTCTGTATAGGAAATATGGAAAACTTGAGATTTACATTGGAGTTTTGTTCAAATGTCACAAAAATGATAACGTTTTATTTTTCACTTTTACTTGACTAAAGGCACTTTTGTATTAGCTGACAAGCAGTTGACCTTTTTGTGACTCACTATATTCACTTAGCTTGCTTTCACCAAGATGAGTGTGTGGTTGTGACATTATGCAGGATGGTTTATTTTATATGAATGTTGTCTCTAATAGCAACACACAAACCCAGGGAGGCCAAAAGAGCCCTTCGTGTCTGATGTCATTTCCTACTACGTTCGTACCGGCCAGCAGCCCGTCTACTTCACTATCTACTATGTCAAGGTAGTGTTATTCATTTTTCTTTGTAATGTTTATTTCGAAGGTGAAAAGTCTACTATATATACCTTTCTACCAAAGGATGTTAAGACAAATGCTTTTGGTATTTTGGTTTTTAAAATAGTTTGTTCTCCATTAGATCACATTCACCAACATGACAAAGGACCCTGTGGAAGACGTGTTTCTTACCCATCTAGAAATGGAGTTTCCTGAGTTCAGACAGATCTCAGCGTCAGTTAGAGGTGAATACGTGTAGATTATATTTACCAATGTCCGAATATCTTTGATATTTGTGCACATCTGTCTGCTTGTATCTGTACACAACCAAGTTTTACAATGTGCCTGTCTCTCAAACAGAGAAACACAAGTGGAGTGCAGGGGAAGTCTGTGGGGCTGTGGTCTCATTGAATTACAAAAAGGTATGTATTTTTCTTCACATCCATTAATTCCTTGTGAGATTACTTAGACATATCTGTTTCAGATTGTGTTGTTTATGTTTAGGATGCCTTTTGTGTGTGTGTGTGTGTGTGTGTGTGTGTGTGTGTGTGTGTGTGTGTGTGTGTGTGTGTGTGTGTGTGTGTGTGGTGTGTGTGTGTGTGTGTGTGTGTGTGTGTGTGTGTGTGTGTGTGTGTGTGTGTGTGTGTGTGTGTGTGTGTGTGTGTGTGTGTGTGTGTGTGTGTGTGTGTGTGTGTGTGTGTGTGTGTGTAGGTAACATTAAGTGGACGAGACGTTGACAAAGGAATCTCAGTACGGACATCAGGCACTCAGATCAGTGCTATCCCCTCAAACGAAGCAGAAGGTCCATTATTTTCACACTCTTATTCCATTGGAGAATCTGTATGTTCTTATGTACAGTGGGGCAAAAAAGTATTTAGTCAGCCACCAATTGTGCAAGTTCTCCCACTTAAAAAGATGAGAGAGGCCTGTAATTTTCATCCTAGGTACACTTCAACTATGAGAGACAGAATGGGGGGAAATAATCCAGGAAATCACATCGTCTGATTTTTAAAGAATTTATTTGCACATAAGTATTTGGTCAATAACAAAAGTTCATCTCAATACTTTGTTGTATACCCTTTGTTGGCAATGATGGAGGGCAAACGTTTTCTGTAAGTCTTCACAAGGTTTTCACACAATGTTGCTGGTATTCTGGCCCATTCCTCCATGCAGATCTCCTATAGAGCAGTGAAGTTTTGGGGCTGTCGCTGGGCAACACGGACTTTCAAGTCCCTCCAAAGATTTTCTATGGGGTTGAGATCTGGAGACTGGCTAGGCCACTCCAGGACCTTGAAATGCTTCTTACGAAGCCACTCCTTTGTTGCCCGGGCGGTGTGTTTGGGATCATTGTCATGCTGAAAGACCCAGCCACGTTTCATCTTCAATGCCCTTGCTGATGGAAGGAGGTTGTCACTCAAAATCTCACGATACATGGCCCCATTCATTCTTTCTTTTACACGGATCAGTCGTCCTGGTCCCTTTGCAGAAAAACAGCCCCAAAGCATGATGTTTCCAACCCCATGTTTCACAGTAGGTATGGTGTTCTTTGGATGCAGCATTCTTTCTCCTCCAAACACATCTAGTTGAGTTTTTACCAAAAAGTTCTAGTTTGGTTTCATCTGACCATATGACATTCTCCCAATCCTCTTCTGGATCATCTAAATGCTCTCGAGCAAACTTCAGACGGGCCTGGACATGGTAGCCTTTGTTACTTTGGTCCCAGCTCTCTGCAGGTCATTGACTAGGTCCCCCCGTGTGGTTCTGGAATTTTTGCTCACCGTTCTTGTGATCATTTTGACCCCACGGGGTGAGATCTTGCGTGGAGCCCCAGATCGAGGGAGATTATCAGGTCTTGTATGTCTTCCATTTTCTAATAATTGCTCCCACAGTTGATTTCTTCACACCAAGCTGCTTACCTATTGCAGATTCAGTCTTCCCAGTCTGGTGCAGGTCTACAATTTTGTTTCTGGTGTCCTTTGACAGCTCTTTGGTCTTGGTCATAGTGGAGTTTGGAGTGTGACTGTTTGAGGTTGTGGACAGGTGTCTTTTATACTGATAACGAGTTCAAACATGTGCCATTAATACAGTTAACAAGTGGAGGACAGAGGAGGCTCTTAAAGAAGAGGTTACATGTCTGTGAGAGCCAGAAATCTTGTTTGTTTGTAGGTGACCAAATACTTATTTTACTGAGGAATTTACCAATTAATTCATTAAAAATCCTACAATGTGATTTCCTGGATTCTTTCCCCCCATTCTGTCTCTCATAGTTGAAGTGTACCTAGGATGAAAATACAGGCCTCTCTCATCTTTTTAAGTGGGAGAACTTGCACAATTGGTGGCTGACTAAATTTTTCCCCACATATTGTTTCTTTTTTGCTCTTTTCTTATGCTCCGTATTTTTCTCTGCTTTTATCTCATAGATCTGAACTGTTTGACACTGACATTCAATGAATCTCAGACAAAATCTAAAAACAACGTGACAGTGAGTCAAACATCTCTAGTGGATATTCATTAGAGAGACTGTTTATGTTAAAACAACTTTTTTTTGTTTTTATACAACAATATATCCTTTTAATTCTCAGGACTCCAAGATTCGGATGAGCAACGTTAAGATTCGCACTTTGGAAAGCCGATCCTTCACTGTTACACTGGATAAAGATTGTCGAAGGACCTTCAAAGATGTGCAGAGGTAAGAGAGTTATACGACACTGGGTAAAGGTCTTACACAGGTTTATTGTTTTATTGGTAAGAAAAATAATCATTGATAGCTATCATTGCCTTAAAACCAATAGCAAGTTCTAAGAGATTTCTAATTAATAAAGGTCTTTGGGTAACAAGCAATGGTGAGAAGGGGAACCCTATATGTTGTAGAGAATAATGTTTCTGTTTTGGGCCCCTTTGTACCACCTTGATTTAATCACTTCTCATTTAGATTTAAAAAAATGTTTTTAGCCAATACTTGGTGAATCTCAACCTGTTTTCTGTGGAACCCAAACTGATAGCTCCCTGTTATTTGTGTTGTAGCATTGAGATCTGCCCGTGTCTTGATCCTGGATACTCTGTCCAAAAAACCATGAGGTCCAAATTCAGTTTGGGAGAGGACAACGACGCTGGACTCAGCAAATACATGTGCAAAGGACTCCCTCTTCCAATCAATACATTTGCTGGCATCCTAACCTGACATGGTGGAGTAACCCCACAGAGAAACTTTGGAAATACAACCGGAACGATACTGTGATTGATTGCAGGAATGGTTGTTTGCCTTTTTGATACGAGAGTTCCTGTCTGACACATGAAAAGGCTAAAGGAATCACCTTTGAGTCATGCTGAGCTGCTCCTGAAACCAACATGTTTCAGTCTGGGACGGGAATGTATGGAAAAGACTATAAACCATAACAGACAACACATACCGTGATAGTGTCAATTATTGCTGTTGAAATGGAATAATCAGTTAACTTTGACAGGAACAAATTTGTTTTATACATGCAGCAGTGTATGATTGAACTCCTAACAGTGTTTTTTAACTGCTTTACATAGTTTTAGAAAGTCACTCAATACATGCAGATGTAAATTGCCAAAGAACAACACTGCCTGTGACACTAGAGACCACCAGGGAAACGAGTTAGTAAAGGTATGTACCTGTATACATTAAAGGGGCAATCTGCAAAATCTGTTTCCCCAGGCAAAATTGAAGGGGTTGATTGTATCAATTACTCTACCTTATAGACACACTACCTTTTATTGCCTTGACACACGCAGACACATGCATGCAGTACATGAACACACAAAAGAAAGCAGACATGCAGACCTGCCTTTAAGTGACTGACATGTGCACGCTGTTGAAAGACAACACAGTGAGAGCTGAGTCATTTAAATACCTTGTTATTCCCGTACCTGTTACATAAGGTAGTGTATAATGAAGTTTTGAATGATCGACAATAGCCTTAGGTTTATAATTTGGAAACCACACTGTGTTCAGTGCCAAAGCTAAATCCAAGTGTCAGGAACTGCTGCTGAACATATTTTGTGTTTCAATGTATCACTCATAGACAGTGATCATGTGAAAAAATAGCCACAAAAAGTAGCTGTTAGACGCCAGACTGCCAACAAGAGTATTAGTGTACAAGATGAAAAGAACGCTTTTATCCAAAGCGACTTACATACTCAATACTGTGGACAATCCCCACAGGAGCAATTTGGGGTGAAGTGTCTTGCCCAGGGACACAACGATATGCTGACTGCAGTGGGGTTAGAACCCGTAATCCCCTGATCCGAACACCAACGCACAACCCTACTGCGCCACACAGACACACCTCCTGGGGGGGACTGTCGAATATGAAACCTGGACACAAGCCTGAGGTGTGAAAAACACCTCTGAACCCCTTTTACTCACTGTGTTGTTTCTGATGATGCAATGAAGTGCTACATTGCATCTATTTGCACTGAAACTGCAATTAATTTAAAGATAATTCCTTGTAGGACTGGAGCAACAACGGGGTAATTAAAGTTATGAACTGTGCGTGTAATTATGTCATTACTTTTCACGTCATAGGTGTATTATTTTCTATTAGTCATGGAGGGAGGCTTTAAATATAAATTAACTGTTGGTACAGTTGTTGTTTGCCGAAAAGTATGAATGACTCGGGAATTGGGATACAATTTTATGCAAGATACCATTTCATGCAGTAAAGGTCAGAAGCCTCAGAAACTGAAGTGAAGTGTTAATGGCTGCAACATAAAATCATGTGAGTGTCTGTGTGTCTGCTTGCCTGGCAGGGTGAAGTCATGAGTTTGAAATTCTTGATATATTTTGCACATTATTTTTCCAAAAATGTTATGTATAAAGACAATGCCATTCAAATCAAAATGCAGTTGTGTAAATAAATGATTTTGTTTTGTAAAAAAGTGTGTTTTATAATAAAAGTTGTGATTCTCATTACTAGATGAAGTTATTATAATTTTTATTTAAATGGGACCTATCATGCAAAATGCACTTTTTGATGTCTTTTATACATAAATATGTGTCCCCGGTGTGTCAGGGAACTCACGCAGCGTCAGAAAATAAAACCCTCTCTCTTTTCCTCCATACCCAAATCTCTAAAAACAGGGTTCAACGGAGCTGATCCAGATTTGCGTCCGATATGACGTAATATCGGAAATGTGGACCCACGGCACTATCAGAAAGTTGCTATCAGAAACAATGCCCGACTGTTTTGGATGTAATATGGTCGGTGTTTACATTAGCATTGCTAACACTCAGAGCTAACCTGTACTGGATAGAGCATGTGTGTGAAGAAGCAGGAAATAAAAAGGAACTCACCTTGTGGTATAACCGGCAAGAGAGAAAGCCTTAGAGCTCCATACAGGCCGTTTCTCAATCGCGAGGATGCTAGCTTGGAAGTTGCGTACTTCCAAGCCACTCTCTCTAACGATTTCAACATAAACTGTACCGAAAATAAATACCTCACGATGTCTATCTAATTATGAACTTGCTTTACTTTCACGGAACACATTTTTGGTGATAACAAACAAATGTAACAAAGTAACATATTTACCAACACATGTTCTACGCCACTACATACTTACATTTAAATGTGTGCTGCGTCGGTTCAGCCATTCTCTGCAAGGGTTTTTGAAATTGGTCAGTGCGCAAAGCATTGTGGGGATTTTAAGGACGCGAAGTCTACCCATGTACAGCCGCAAAATTTCCCCCAAACCAAGGACGTGGCCTCGGTGGAATTCCAAGTATGCTGGAGATTGGAACAGTCCTTCGGCGGCACTCGATGACGTAGCATCCTTGAAATATTGGCTTGGAAGCCAGTATCCTCGAGATTGAAAAACGGCCACTGTTTCAGAAATAATCCTTGATAATTCATGATATGGCGTTTGATCACGGCAGTATTTAGTTTAGACAGTAGCTGCCGGGTCTCGCATGAGCTCAGCCTGCTCCTTTTTTCTTTTTTAAATCTTTTTTTTCCTTTTTTTAAGCTTTATACCCAAAATCAGAACTTTTGAAACAGGAAGTGAAATAGAGGGATATGAGCTAGAATCATGGATCTATGGGCCCTTCTCACTTCGGTTAAATGGATTCCTTGCGTCCCTCACTTGCGTCGTTTCCCTGCGACTAGTCCCTCCCACCAGGGAAGCATGGAAACCACGAGAAGCAGGGAAATGAGTTTTAAGAGCAATGGGACTGATCGTCTGACAGCAGCCAGCTCTGTACCCGTTATTTCCACACACACCCCTCTGTTAGTACACATTTACTGACACAAACATTTGTATCATCTGTTGTAGACCCAAATAAATAAAATAAAATAAGAACTCATTCTAAAAAAAATAAACGCCACTCTTAAAATGTATAAACGAACAATAGTTTGATTAATATTGATTAGAGTGCACAATAGAAATAAAAATAATTCAGAGAAGAAAAAGAGATATATTATCTATCAAAACACAGTTAGATTAACATTCATTGGATTGCACACTTTGTTTGTTTGTGTGGATATGTAGCACATTAACATTTTAATAGCACTTAATGATTGACTGAATGGAAATGACAATAAATGAAAATGTAAAACGAAAAGATATATCACATATTTGTAACTAAATGATACATGAATTGAAACAAAACACGGTATAAACTGAGGAGTGACTCTCGTGAGGTTCATGTGTTATCTTCACTCCGCTGGGAAACTGCTCTCATGTCAAGAAGCATCAGATCAGTGCATGCACTGCATCGTCCAATCAGTGAGCGATACACAGTAAGGGGGCGGGGCGAGTGTCTGAGGATTTCATCGAAGGATGGTCTGATGGTTCCTCGGTTATAGCTCCTCCATTATCGCTCCTCGCTCCTCCGGCAAAAATAAGGCCATTGGGACGCTACTCAAGATGGCGCAGACAAATCAACTTCCGGTGAGACCGAGAGCGAGGAAATAAAAAATAAGAGAAGTGAGAAGGGCCCTATAATAAGAACTGGATACAGCGTGGGAGGCGTGGCCTCGTTCATTCCTATGAGAGTTGCTCATTGGCGCATGAAGACAAAATGGTCCGACTTTTGAGAGAGCGAAACGTCACGAAAGTATATAATCATATAATCCGTTCTTATTGTGCATCCATGGGTAAAGGTAAAACTCATGTAGTACTAAACACGTCACATGAACGTGCCAGGCGGCGCAGTATGTGTATGTGTGAGCGAGAGAGAGACCTTACGTGTATTGTTGTTGTTAGCATCTGGTGCTAGCTAGCTGCGCGCCGCTAACGGATATAAGGAGCTGTTTAAATGAATACAGAGGAGCGCAGAGGCGCGGGAAGGTATTTTGAGTGGGGGTGCTGAGGTGCTGGACTACAGTGAACACTATTACGGGCACTATAGAGCACGCACAAAAGCAATCCCCACACGCAAACACACAGTACACCCAGGCCCGCCTTAACCTGCCATCAGGCCCTGGGGCTGATGGCATAAATGAAAGTCATTTATAGCCTCGGCAGGCTCTGTGATCGCACTTCTCCACTCTGCTCTACGCCCGCCTGGTCCTCTCCTCCAGATGACTGACGTATCGGGCATCCCTCATGTATTTGTCCGGTTGCCGTTGGCTCCCCTCCACGTAGCAAGTCCTCGTCGTCCTCTCCATCTCCTCCAACAGATAATGTCCCTCCTGTCTGTTTTTCCTCTCCCGCTACTCCATCGCTATCAGAACCAGACGGCCTACTTGGCTCCGAGGCCCCGTGGCCGGCACCGCTACTGCTCGGTATATAACTCATCTGTCCTTCCTCCTCATCCTGGCCTACAGGTTTAAAATAACCTGAAAGCTTCAGCATTTTTTGTAATAGCTGCTTGTCTCGAAACTTCTTTTCCCTCAACAATTTCCTTTCCCGAGCGCCACTCTCAAACTTTTTCTTCTCAAACTTTTTCTCCTAAACAACCTTCATCTGTCACTCAATCACTCGCAATTTGAATAAGTCACATGTGAAACATATTCTCATTCTGATTGGCTGTTAAGTGGTGCCCACTGACTGTTTCGGAGTCATCATGTTTGAGAAAAATCTCTGGAATTCATCGATCTGATTGATTAGCGGAGCAAATGATCAAAATACTACGGAGGGAAGATATTTTAGTTTGGATTACTAGTCTGGGGGAAGCTCGCGAGTGTGTGTGTTTGTGTATTTTTGCATTTGTGTGTATTGTGTTTGTTTCCCAGGGAAAACACTCACGAGAAACACTGGCTGTTGTTATGCCTGCTGTGACGTCAAGTTACTCCGTTCTCCGCTTGTAATTATGCCGTTACAAGCTTCAACGTTGTATTTATCATCTGAATTTGCCGAAACAATTTTAATATTCTGAAAGCCAAGACTTTGTTTATTTGAAACCAGATGAAAACAAACTGTAACGGACCCTGCCGTGTTATCTATGATTACTATACGCCTTACATTCATAATGTCAGCCGGAGTGAGTGGCGAGTGAGAGCTGTCATCTTCCCTTTACAAGCTTCAAAAATGTATTTATCGTGTGATTTTGGAAATAAAAGTTTCATATTCTGAAAGTCAAGACTTTGTTTATTTAAATGTTTTTTAAAAACATCCAAAATAAAAAACTTTTTTTTTTTTTAAATTACATTTTTTTTTTAAACTTTTTTATTGGCTCATGATAGGCCCCTGATCTCCGTAGGCCCCTGGGCTTCAGCCCAGGTCAGCCCGTGCATTAAGGCGGCCCTGAGTACACCCACGACTGTTACAATGAAGGCTTGATAATCAGCTCCCCCGGGAAGATTTTTTATAAATATTGAAGTTAAAAGCATCAATCTGGTGCACTTTAAGAGCAACATTAAGAGATCTACGGATACATCTCTCAACACCCAGATGAAAAACAACTGTAAGCAGATGTTCTTTTTCTTTATGGATATTTTACAAATCACTCCCCTTTCAAACTGTATTCTTGTTTTACTGCCATATAGTATTTCATAACTGTTTTTCCTTTATTCTCTTATTTGTTTTATAACTATAAGGATCATATGAAGGTGTGCCGTGGAAATAATCTTTTCAATAATTTGTGACCAAACCGTTTGAGACCCACTGAGATAACTTAGACTAAAGTTAACTATCTAAACACTCAGAGAGTCCTTTAGCTCACCTGAGCCTCTCAGTCTGAGAGGAGAGCTCTCCTCCAGTTTGTTGTGAATCCAACAGCAACAGCTCCGTATGTCCGTTAGTGCAGCTAGCTAACCAGATGCTAACAACACGGTCCCTGCTGCTGACACCGGTCCCTCTCTCTCTCTCTCCCCTCTCTCCCTCTCTCACACACACTAAATGCGCTATGTCCGCACACCCGCGCACGCACGCACGCACGCACACACACACACACACACACACACACACACACACACACACACACACACACACACACACACACACACACACACACACACACACCCAAACAAACAGAGCCGATTTTGAATGACACAAGCACACTTTTATTTCCATGCAACTCTCTGATTGGTCTGGTGTCTTGGCTCTGTTGCATTCACTGAATACGGGAAATTACAGTCCTGCCGTCCTCTCGAGTGTCATGATGAGGTTCACGTAAAACACGGTTAATGTATTATATTATTGAGGTAGAAGTCTCCGGTACTACAGAAAAAACATTCGGGGCAGGCCAAAATATTATTTTACCAACAATGTGGAATTTATTGGCTACATATTACACAGATTATGCACAGCGGGCGCAGCAATAACCGTCAAATAATAATTCAGACAGGGGAGCTCCGCACCCCCTGCCTGCCGCTAGGGGGTGCTGCAGCGCCCTCAGCACCCCCCTTCCCAGGTAGCCAGACAGTGGGACATTGTACGAAAAGTCAGCACACTCAGCACGGATAGTGCGCGCAACATGATTGCAGCGTCCAGGCAGCTCCCGTTCGAGCATATGCCTTGAGTTGCACATAGCTCCAACGAACACACGCACACACACACACACACACACACACACACACACACACACACACACACACACACACACACACACACACACACACACACACACACACACACACACACACACACACACACACACACACACACACACACACACACTTTGTATTGTATTATTGAATGAGAGAGGTTCCAGGTTGAATTGAGGCGAATATTTGTAATGTTCAGAGGTTGTTGTGTTTAATATTCATGAGAATATTTGTCATTGTTCAAATGATAATAAACATTTGCATAAAGCATATTTGCCCACTCATATGTTGATAAGAGTATTAAAAACTAGAAAAATATTCCTCTAAGGTACATTTAGAACAGATAAAACATTTGCGATTAATTTGCGATTAATCGCGATTAACTATGGACAATCATGCGATTAATCGCGATTACATATTTTAATCGACTGACAACCCTATTTGTATATATTTGAGACCTATGGTATTGCCTAGAAATAGCATGATAGATGACCTTTTAAGTTACACTTGTTCAACCATAGTGCAGGAATGGTACTCACGTAAACGTACAGAAGTATTATCAATCAATCAATCAATCAATCAATCAATCAATCAATCAATCAATCAATCAATCAATCAATCAATTTGTTTAGCCCAATATCACAAATGTTACATTTGTCTCAGTGGACTTCACAGTTTGTACAGAATATCAGTATGACAATACGACACCCTCTGTCCTTAGACCCTCACATCATACAATAAAAAACTTCCAGAGAAAACCCACAGTTTAAAGGAAAAAATGGGAGAAACCTCAGGGAGAGCAACAGAGGAGGGATCCCTCTCCCAGGACGGACAGACGTGCAATAGATGCCGTGTGTAAATCGAAAAGATAATACATTTACAACATAGGTAGTCCAAATGTTTGGAAATGCATGTGTGTATAATAGGAAGATGAATCCACGAGGATGTCAACAATCCTGTGGGAGCCATCAGTGAAGTAGTATGGTGAGAGTCTGGCAGGACCACCACAGTGCAGGTTCAGCCACGACTCGAAGTCCAGGACTCAGATCCAGTGCTCAGGATAGAGGATCCAGGACACACGACCACAGCAACAGGATTAGCCTCGACTCAGGATCCCGGCGTATATGTAGACATAAAAAAGAGATTTGGGGGAAGCTGGGTTAATCTGAACATGAGAGTACACAGGTACAAACAGCCAGAAAGACGAAGTAAGGTGTCCCCCCCGACAGTCTAAGCCTATAGCAGCTAAACTAACGTGTCTACATACATGCACTCCCTTAGGATAGGTTGAGGGATAATGGGTAGCAAGTAAGGAACACAACGTGTCTACGTACATGCACTCCCTTAGGTTGAGGGAAAAGGGTAGCAAGTAAGAAACAGAGGCGCAGAGGCACACGCAGGGAGAAAGGTCCCCACTGGAACCTGAATTGTTTTCTTATCAAGCTCCACATTTGTGGAATCAGCTTCCAGTTTGTGTTCGGGCGGCAGACACCCTATCCGTTTTTAAGAGTGCGCTTAAGACCTTCCTTTTTGATAAAGCTTATAGTTAGGGCTGATTAGATTCAGCCCCTAGTTTTGCTGATATAGGCTTAGTTTGTCGGGGGACATCTTACTTCTTCCTTCTCTCTGTCTATACCCGTGTACACTCATGTTCCGATTAACCCAGCTTCCCCAAATGTCTTTCTTTTGGTGTCTATATACGCTGGGATCCGGAGTCATGGATGATCCTGCGGTCCTGTGTCCTGGATCGCGAGCGCTGGATCTTGAGTCGTGGCTGTGGTCCTGGATCATAGGTCCTGGATGGATATCCTCGTGGATTCATCTTCCTATTATACACACATGCATTTCCAAACATTTGGACTACCTATGTTGCAAATGTATTATCTTTTCAATTTACACACGGCATCTATTGCACGTCTGTCCGTCCTGGGAGAGGGATCCCTCCTCTGTTGCTCTCCCTGAGGTTTCTCCCATTTTTCCCTTTAAACTGGGTTTTCTTTGGAAGTTTTTCCTTGTACGATGTGAGGGTCTAAGGACAGAGGGTGTCGTATTGTCATACTGATATTCTGTACACACTGTGAAGACCACTGAGACAAATGTAACATTTGTGATATTGGGCTATATAAATAAACATTGATTGATTGATTGATTGATTGATTGAATTGGAATTGGTGAGAGGTAAGGTGTAGGTCTGTGACTACGTTCCGGCCGGGATAGGCCTCTCTGCAACCTGTTACCCTCAATAGAACCTCGAGAGGTCAGAGAGGGGAACGTTTTTGGATAAAGTTTTAAATATAAGATCTACATTTTTAGGATTTAAGTGAAAGAGTAAGAACTAAAATGTATAGATGAAGAGGCACAACAATTATTATCAAATTATACTTTAAATACAATAGGTCGAAGTGCTCAATATGCAGAAGAGTCCATTTCAGAATAATAATGGTCTTTTTGGATAATAGTTATTGATGCACTCGTGACTTTAATGTTACATCTTGTAAAGGAGGACTTTTTTTTCTGTGTGTGATGCTGGTAAATGTTATGCAGGGTTCAATATATTTCTCACAACTTTAAGTTATACAAGATACTTGTTAATTATATTTGGAATAAGTGATTTAAATCTACAAAGTATTGAAGTTATCAATTAAATGTAGTTTAAGTGTAAGAGTAGAAGGGAACATTTACTCAAAAATTCAACTTAACTACAGTACTAGTAAATGGACTTACATACTTAACACTAGTGTCTTTTATATCATGATTAAACATCAACTTCTGAGCAGACTTAGAAGAGGAAGTGGTTTTGAAGAGTTGTCCTTTGACCTAAACTCTCCCCTACTGTAATGGCGTCCAGCGGCCACCAGATGGCGCTGTGTAGTTACCATCTCCCCGGCTTCAACAACACAGTGTGAGCACAGTAACACCTGCCACAGCTGGGCTCCCCCGCCTCTACAGGTTGCTGTGTGACTGGCGATGACTCAATGAAATACAGCATCAAACTGAGACTGCAAGACCCTCCCCTGTAGTTTCCCCTCGCTGTTTCACAGCCACTGCAATTGGAAGCGTAGAAGAAGGGAGGAGAGGAGCAGCTGCTGGACCGATGGAGAAGAAGCAGGAATCTTCTCACCAGTACGGTTCACTGGAGCGCACTGAATGGAGCAAAGACACCAAAAAACCAGGTGACCTAAAGAACAAAAAATGCACTATTATTACATGTATTGACTGTGTTTAAAGTGACCTTTCTGTATGTTGTTCATATCTCCAACAAGATGACTAAATTCTCCTTACTGTACCGAATGTTCTTATTACCATAACCTTGCTACATGGAGTTACACTGTCCTTGTTATAGTACATTTATAGTTACCTCGGTCTGTTTAATCTGTCCATTCACTGTGATTTTATAATATATTTAATGGCACCTCTACTATTTCTGTCTTCGTCTTCATTGATTTGTCTTCTATATTTACCCATTAGAACTTAAAACAGGATCACTGTATCTTTTAAATATATGTACTATGTGTTAAACCAATCAATGTATTTTTTCCAATTGCATTACAGGCAGTAGCTCTGCAAATGTCAACACTCCACAGGTGTTTTTACTGTACTGCCAGTGTTTGTGTTCATGAGGCTCAATCACTCAGGGACCTGCAGCCACAACTTATGAATAATGGGGAACTTGGCAGGACATCTGAATCCCTGCTTTTGAAAGACTATTATGCTAGAAAGATAGATACAAAATATTTATCAAAAATTCCTAAAGCTCATGGTGATAACTTCAGATATCTGTTTTGTAAGACTAACGGCCACAACGCATTCAATTTGAAATTATTTAGAAAACGTAGCAAATCCTCACATTGGAGAGGCTGGATGTTTTACCTCCTGAATTTCAGTTATATTCCTCTACATTGCTGTTTTTTTTAACAATATACTTGTGTGAAATATGTGCACAAAATAGTTGATCAGGAGGGACGTTTGGAAAGCTGTGCAGATTGTCTGTTGAGTCCTCTTTCAGTTTTTTATCTTTACTCCTCACTTCCTTCCTCTTCCTTACTCCAACCATTCCTCCGTCATCCCCTAATGCTTTGTCTTCTGTCTTGCTCTCCAATCTGGTGGCTCTTTATTAACTGGTTGTCTACCTCATTAGGTGTAAAGCACCATATGGCAGTGTAGAAGCTGGAGCATAGACTGTGAAATTAGCTCATAAATGTAATTCCCAATCTTCAGGGTATGAAGATAGGTGCAGGGTTCGGGGGGATATGAGGTGAAATGAGGAGAATGGAAAAGAGAAAACTGTGTGTGAGAAAAAGAATGAGAGTAGGGGAGAAAGTGAAAAGGAGGAAACATTTCTGAGAGGTCTAGTGATGAGTCATAGCTGCTCAGTGGCAGAATAACCTGTGAGCCTCTGCAGCAGAGCATGTTGTCTTTAACAATGTAAGGATAAATAAACAACACTCATGTTGCCATGTTATACATTTGCAGCTCCCTGTCAGCGACATGGGAATCCCCGGTCATAGTGATTGAGGTTTCATTTTTTTTGGCAGGAAATCAAGTGGTGAATGCGTTTCGAGGCTGTGATCTGATGTTGTGTCAGCAAGCAGATCCTATCTAGTATATTTCACAGCATCTGTTTTATGAATAAGGTGTTAGTGCTGATACATTATCATTCATGGTGAGATTAAAAAGAATGAATGAGTGGCTCTTTCTTTCACTCGTATTTATTCACCCTTTTTCACACACACACACACACACACACACACACACACACACACACACACACACACACACACACACACACACACACACACGCGCGCGCGCGCACACACACACACACACGCGCGCGCACACACACACGCGCGCGCACACACACACACACACACACACACACACACACACACACACACACACACACACACACACACACACACACACACACACACACACACACACACACACTCTTCCTGGGAAATCTGCACACTCAACTGCATAAGCTTAACATTGAATCATTGGCAGTTTGTTCCAAGAGTACATATTTGTTGTCAAATATTTACCTGTCTTATTGACTTGTAACACCTGGGCTTGACAGGTAAGAATGGCCATTAACTTAGTTTAGCACAAGATAAGATGTATGCTATTGTCCCCACAGGGAAGTTTTGAATGGTCAAAAAAGCTACACACAATTGTCCAATAAAAATAAAACATAGACTACACAAGATAAGATAACTGCATTTGCACAAATGTCAACTTTATGGATACTATTCCCTTTAATTAACTTTTATTTACACTTTCGACACAAATGGGAGAGGGTAGGTAGTTCCACGTCTCTCTTTTTATAGTTTCACTTAACACTCACAGCTCACTGCAATGTTTCACTCAGTTATTTCTCCTCTGAGACATCAAGGTTTTGTTGGCGCTACATTGACGTCAGCCAGATTCGTCATAGTAACAGAGTATCTGTGTGAGGATGTATCTGAACTCAAGGAAGCCTTTTTTTTGTAAATCTGTCATACAAACAGACTGCAGTTACAACCCCCCAAACAAAGCTCCAATGCCAGCAGGAACATGAGTCCTTCTAAACCGTCCATTATCTGCAAGCATGCATAATGCTAACCATGGTGCTTTTATAACTAACCTCAGCTCATACAATACCTATTTGAATTATGATGATCCACATCTATTCTGCCTTTTTTCGCGCTGGTGCAGAGGACATGTCTTCACAGCACTTTGAACTCAGTCAGTGCTACCTTCCCCAGGGCTAAATGTGACCAGAATAGAGATATTACATACTAGAGGTCTACGAAGTAATGGACTGTGTGTGTATATAAAGAGGATTGAAGGGCCGAAGGAGGGACTGTCTGTTAGTGGAGGCAGTTATCCAGGGATACTACAGAGCAGAACGGAAGCAATTTTCCTCAATTGTAAACTTGCAACTACCTTCAAGAAGGCCGACCATAGCTGGATTTCAGGGTGATTTATGTATGTTTTCTTGCATGGCTAAAACAATTGCTTTTTTAGGATATGGTTGCAGTAAAATGTTTGATATGCCGCTGCCTTTGATTGTATTAATGTTGCTGCTCTCAGTGTACTGTGAAGCTGTGAAGCTGTGAAGCAGCCGCTGTGTGAAAAGCTTTGAAGTCTTTTCATACCACACAAACGTTTCTAGGGACCTTGGGTCAGATTCATTCAAAAGCATGACAGAGCTGTCCGGCGCAAGCCCACATATTGTTGTAGATGGGGGCTTATGCTGCAAAAGCTTTTGTAGGACTTGCCTTTTTCATTGTATATCTGTTTTATTTGGAAGCATACAGTTCAAATGAGAAATACAGAGACCGTTGAGTGGCATGAAGTGCATAATGATACTCATATTGTGTTTGATACTGTTAACGAAGCAATAAAAGCATCATCTGTGCTATATCTGATTTTTCAATTTCTTGAAATTAGAGCAGCTGGGAGTGAGAGATAATGTTTATATTCAATATTATCTCATTGTTGTGTGCAAATAGTTATTGATCATTCTGTTGATTCATTGAACATGCTGAACATAATTGATCAGATGCTTTTAATTAATTTTCATTATGCTATTGACTATTAACTAATATTGACTCCAATACTTTTATTCTAATGATGTCTAATTCACCTGTCACGCACACGTTGTGTATATTACAAAGACACTAGCCACAGAAGTAATAATTATTTAGAGTGGGAAAGTAAAGTAATGTAATTTGAATTGTTTTCTCAATGGAATATAGACGTTTTTAAATGTCTTTCTGTGTTTCAGATTCACAAACAATAGGGGGCTGCAAATAACTGACATAATAACTTAATTCAAACGTTGAATACTTTATTTTTTTAATTCATAGATCAGTTTTTGATTCTGTAAGTTTTCTCTCTCCCTCTTAGACGAGGACGTGGTGTCTATGGCAGACTCCACCATCACCGTGGACGACATCGAGGGGGAGCTGTTTAAGATTGACAGGATCAGAGACGTGCTGGTCAGGAGGGAGTCAGAGCTCAGATACATGTGAGTGGCCCATCAACACACACACTTTGATTTCATTTGTTTATTTCATCTGCCATCTGCAGCCAGTGTGATTACCGGAGACAAACTGGTTCAATAATAGCAACCCAGAATTCACATTATATTTGAATGGTGTATTATTTAGTTTGTTGCTGGTACTGAGTGCCAGTGCACAAAAATGCTTGACTAGAAGCTTCTGTGCCTGTTCTCCTATACAGTAAGTATGTTCCCATACAATGAAACGGCATTGTGAATTATCCTTCGTAATTTATTTTCTTCTACATTACATTGGTTTTCGATCTATCCCAAATACATTTCTTATCAAACTCAAAGTCTGCATAGGGAGGATGTCCGGGTGGATGGGATGGTTAAACTTCTTTCATACAGGCGACTGGTGTATGTGATCTGCATAAAACATAAAGTCATTGTTGACTTTTAATTTGTCCGTAACTTAAATTATTGAACAAATGTACTTCTTTAAGCCAAACCCATCAATTTTTTACAAGATCTAACCCAAATATTGTTGTTGCATGAACATAACCAAGTATTTTTGAGTGTCTCTTTTGTGTATATTTACAATGTTAAGAAAATGTGTTTTCCCTTAAAACGCAAATGTGTTAGAATGCAATTAAGTGGCAGTAGAGGGAGGTTCTAGGGGAAAGTCATTTTGTAAGACACAAATGTGATCTTTACGTAACCAAAAACAAATCTTAACCTCAGTGGTACACATGTTAGTACTGCACACATAACACATGTGGGACAACATTCTGTGTATTGCTGTGAGAAACCTGAATAAATACATTATTTAGTTAATTAATCAGTCATTAAAGTGCACTGTCATGCCAAAACAACAATAGTACACACAAGCCCCTAACTGGAAAATCCATCTTCAAGCTTCCCCAGTCAAAAGCAGTTCAAATCATTTAAGCTATGTTTTCCATTCAAGAGCTCCCCCATGGTATCAGAAACACATCTCGGAGCAGCTTTGCCCTCTGTTATCTCTCCTCATTTATCTCCATCACACCTCGTGCTGGCCCTCATTATAATATCAATGGCTTTACCTTGGCTTCCACTGAGCAGGCTAATGCATGGATATTTATTCATCCACTCCCCTGAAAGACGGTGCTCAGACAGCGGGGGGGATATGATGAGTGGCATGTGTGGCATGGCAAGCAAGAGTCAGGCAGAAAGGATGGGTAAATGAGAGACTGGAGGTGGAGGGGTAGGAGAGGGCAAGTCACGATCTGAAGCACATTTCACCAAGTTTTTGACAAACAACCAAATAAATTGTGTGTTTTCTTTTGGTTAAAGCGCATCATTCCAGACCTCATCAGGGCCATTTCTCCACATACATGTCTTTAGAGAGCTTCCTATATGACAGGTAGATGAGGAAAGGTGACGTGGCTCTCCCTGCTGACGATGAATGGGTGTGATGTGTGTAAGTGTGTGTCTGACCCAGAGAGTGTCTGTTTGTGTGTTCTCCTAAAAAGAGGCATTTGCAGTGATGCTGGGTCACGTGAGTGCTCTCTGACTCCGTGATCTCCCACCCCACCTCAGTGTCAGTAATGATCCACTGAGTTTGGAGGGCCATTGAAAGAGAAAGCGTGTGATACAGACAGAGGCTGAGTGAAAGCTCTTTGGCTCAGAGACACCACAGGGATTTCTCTTCAGAAAAGATTGTGTCATCTCCTGTGTGAATTAAAACATCGATATGAATCTTTCTGTGTTTGAATTTCATTTTCCCATATAGTTTCAAATCCTTTCTACCCTTTAAAGCAGAATGTGATGTGCGGCACTTCCTGTACTTTCATATGTGTGTGTGTGTTCCTTTTGTTCCTGTGCAGGATGGATGACATTCAGCTGTGCAAGGAGATCACTCGTCTGAAGAAGGATCTGCATAAATTAGTGTCCATACCAGGTAGGTTGATTGAGAATAAAAGCAGAATGTCTAAAATAAATCCAATTCATACAAACATCTTTATACAGTATCTGTGGTTAAACCCTTGTTATATTCATAGTTAAGTGATTCATTTGGGACAAACACTCAATGTCTTTTGCTGCAGATAATGACAAGTCCAACGAGGACCGGCAGAAGGAGGAGGAACTCCTGCAGCAGATCCACAAGTTGGTTGAGACCAGAGACTTCCTGGTGGACGATGTGGAGTTTGAAAGACTCAGGTGTGCTTCGTTATGGTTTCATTACAGCTTGGTAGGAGTCCTTTGGTCGCCTGTCACCATAGGCTGTGAATGAATAATTAAAAAATCCTATTGAACATAAAAAGCCACTAGTTAGAGATGCAGTGTACACATACAGTAGGTCTGTAGCCATTTATCTATCTTATAGCCTTTGGGAAACAAGTATTTTTTATCCAGAGGAACTCTTTGATATCACCAATGAGCATCGTTTATTCACATTCTTTTAATGACTGATAGGGCTCCCATTCGAACATCGCAACAAGTCACTAGTTCTGGTAAAGTGGTTTCTCAATCCGGTTTCATCCGTATAGACGCTTCCACAAAGCCACCCCATTGCGCTCTATTAAAACACTGGAACATTACCTCAGGCACAGTGAGATGATGCACCGCAGCAGAGCACTCAGCGGAGAGCCATTTCAATTAAAGATGTGTCAGAAATTATCAGAGAGTACTGCAACAGGAGCTGTCATTGGTTTATAAAAAACATATACACATCTATTTCATACTTTTTCAGGACTGCTAATGGGTGTTAATGCTTTGTTCATGCAGGAGTTGAGGAAAGGTTTTTTTAAGATTTTTAAAGATTTTTAAACTTCGCCGAACTGCATTGTGGGGAGCATGGCATGGCTTTGCAAGCATCACGAGCATCTAACGGAGCGTCCACACTACAGCTTCAAAAAAAGCTTGGAGCTGGGCGTGTCTGAAGCTTGGGGATTTTATTCAAGCAACGCGACGAACAACCAATCACATGAATCTCCCGCCCCCGACATACAAAGCAAAAACCCCCGGGGATTTTATGGGAGCAATATATATATACACTCCCCAAACAGGCGAACACCTACCAGTTTCACCCACTGTCTCTGCCACCTCCCTCCATGCCTGCACGTTTGTATCCCGGTAGGTGAAGAGGGTCTGGTCATACAAAACCGGGTGATTTGCTACAGCGATAATTAGTTCTCATTCATAACACTCCGTTCGATGTCTCACTATGGGATGCGCCTCATCGCGGAGCAAACAGAAGCATCAATCTCATTACGCCAATCCTGATTGGCTGGTGATCTTGACGTCAGCGTCAGGGGAAATCACCCCCTATAAGTAGCTTGCGCCACAACGCATGCGTCATTCAAACACCTCTTCTCGCTTCAGAGCACATCTCGACAGCAGCCGGGCAAGCTTCACTGTCCACAGACTGAACCCAAATACCCATTTCGGTCGACGGGCGCTCGCCGGCTACTCCTTCTGCTTCGCAGGAAGACGGTAGTACTAACGCTGTTAGTATTTAAAATCGACCTCGCCCTTCTCTTCCCGGGAAAGTAAAGTAGGTCCGATTTTTATTTATTTTTTTAAGCTAGCAGCATACCTGTTGCTAGCTCGCTCGCTCTCTACCGACACCACGGTAGCGAGGAAGTTTTTTCTTTTCTCTTCTCCACGGAGGGGAAAAGGATTCAAAAGGAGCATACTGCCACACCAGTCAGTATTCTCCGGGAATAAAAGACCCACACCGTCCTTTTTCTCCGGATTAAGGACAAGGTGGTAATACCTTTTTCTCCCGTCCCACCTGTCGAGAGCAGGCCCTCTCCACGCCACGAGGCGACCAAGATGGATGCCCCTCTCCCTCACACCAGAGGAGTCAGGGACTCGGTGGCTCGACAGGTCTGTTCGTCCTGCCTCGGGCTGGAACACGCCCGAGGCGCAATCGACAACCCCGGCTCATGCGGACATTGTGTCCGCTTCACCGTTAAGAGCCTCCGCCGACGGTTAGCAAGACAAGCTAGCCTGTCGGAACAGGACCCCCCCATGTCCACGGACCCGCCGGCCGGCAGTCAAGACATGGGGGCGTCCGCCACAGAGAGTGAACCCCTCTCCGTGTCGGTCTGGGGCTCACTATCTGCTATGGCTATAGAACCGGAATCCCGCGCCCTGGCAGGCCGGGACCCGGTGACGGCAAGACACGCGGGAACGGTTTCCCGCGCTCCACCAAGCTGGGGCTCCCGGTTAGACCTCACCATGGTCTCACCCGCGGAGGATGTCCTCGGGCTGGACTACGAGGAGGACGAAGAGGAGGACGCCTTGGCATTCCTCCTGTCCGAATCGGATGAACAGGAAGAGGACACCTTCATGTCACCGGCTCAGGCTGCAAAGCCTGAGGCAAGTGCTGCTCTCCCGGGCGATAGCGCACCAGCTTCGCCCGGTCTGAGCATGGACCTGTAGGCCGTGTGCAAACGCGCTGCGGTCAGACTCAACGTTCCGTGGCCTGAAATGGCCAAGGAGACCTCCAGGTCCCGCTACGAGGGGAAACACCTTCCCCAAGCAGCGGGCAAAAAGAGACAACTCCTCCCGGTCTTCCCGGAAATGTTGGATGAAGTGTCGGTCTCGTGGAGAGACCGGCCCTTCAGCAACAAGGTCCCAATCCAGGGTGCCTCTTCCCTAGACTGCAACGGAATGGAGAAGCTCGGCCTGCTCCGCATGCCGCCCATGGAACCGCTGGTAGCGGCTCACCTTCTACCAAAGGTGGGCCCATCACCAAGCAGGAACCCCACGCTGCCAGCAAAGTCGGACCGTTTTCAGTCAGCAATAACTGAAAAGTCCTACAAAGCTGCAGCGTTGTCCGCCAGGGCCCTGAATGTGTCCTCGCTGCTAACCGCCTACCAAGCGGAGCTCTGCGAGGACCTGTCGGGTAACCCGGGGGCAGCCACTCTGGACAAGATGGCAACGCTGCGCCGTCCAGGCCACGGGCAAGGTAATGGGGATCATGGTGGTGCAGGAAAGTGCGAGATGGCTCAACCTCACCACTCTCCCAGACCGGGAAAAGGAGGATGTGCTGGATATGCCCATCGTTCCCGAGGGAATTTTCGGCTCCGCTCTCGCCTCCATGCAAAGAAGGTGTGAGACGAAAAAGAGGGAGGAGGAGGCACTCCACCTCTGCCTCCCTGGAAGGGTCCAGCCGCTGCTTTCGCAGCAGCAGTCCTCTGCCCAGGCTGCCTCGAACTCTGCTCGGTTTAAAGCACCGAAGACGCAGAGGCAGCAGCCCACCCCGAGTCCCCAGCCCAGGCTGGAGACAAGGGCAAGCTGGCCTAGAAATTCTCCGGTTCCGGCTGCAGCTCAGGCTCAGCCAACCCAGAATTTCGGCCAGCAGTTGAGGAAGAAAAAGCGAGCGGCGTGACAGCCCCTCCTTCTTCCCTCCGTGAATGTGTTCCCGCCGCCTCGAGAGATGCCTAAACACCATCCTCAAGTCCGCACAAACACATGTCACACGTTGATTGATTCCTCTGTCATAAAACATTTGCCGCTGACGTATCCAGGCTTCAGGCCGAGGGCGCAGCTCAAAAAGATGAAAAGAAAATCAATAAAACCAATAAACAGCCCGCCAATTTTTTCCCCTTTTGAGAGCAGCTACAGCATCTCTCAAAAGGCGGATTATTGACGGGTCTGTGAAGGCACCACCGCCACGCGCACGCGCAGTGCCGGCTGGGGCTTTAAGGGCACCACCGTCACGTGCATGCGCAGTGCCGGCTGGGGTCGTGAAGGCTCCACCGTCACGCATGCGCAGTGCCGGCTGGAGCCGTAAGCGTGACATCTCAGCTGGCTCTAAGGAGCATACAGCAGGAGATACTCACGACATCTGCCTGGTTTTCTCAAAACAGTTACACATTATCTGTTTTCACAAGCCCAGAGAGATTCAACCCATATTCTGGAGAGAGAGGTTCTCTCTCTCCTAGAAAGAAGGGTTTTTATCTATAATGCCCGCCGAGCAAAGTCAGATTACGCAGACAAATGTCCTCGTAAAGCACCCGCTCAACATGGGTCTCATAATAAAACTAAACCCCGCGCGCCACGGCGTGCGGAGAGTATTGGTTATTATGTAATGCGTAGTGGCACTACACCCGACTTTTCTAGTGTGGGACGCGCCTACGGGTGCTGTCCTTTCACGGAAGGTGGTCACCACGGACGCATGTCAGACAGGCTGGGTATTTACGAAGGTCGCCCGGTGAGAGGTCCCTAGAGCAGAGACCTCCAGCGGGCGCACGTAAATCACCCGGAGCTTTTAGCGTTACGGCGGAGCCGCGTTAAATCTGTTCGCATAAAGAAAAAATGCTCAATGACAGCTGTTCTCTTTAATGCACGATTTAAACGCACTGTTAGGCGGGGACGCACTCGTACACGATTGACCTCCGGGTCCTCTGTACGCGTTCCCACCCCTGGTTCTGTTACCCTTAACTCCGGCCAGAGTAAAGGAGCAACGCCACACACTTACTCTGATGTTTCCGCCCTAGCCTGCAACGTACGGGCTGGCGGAGATATATCAGCTGTTGTGCGGGCAGCCATGGCAGCCCCCACCACGCAGGGACAGATTGTCTCAGGCGGGGGGGGGGCGATCCTTCACCCACGCCCAGAGCGCGGGGCACTATGGGCCTGACCCGTGAGTGGTACAATCTGAATACAGTGGGACTCCCTCAGAAGGTGATAAACACTATTCAGAGTGCGAGAGCTTCCTCCACCAGGTCTCTTTACGACTGTAAGTGGAGGGTGTTTGAGGAGTGGTGCCTTCAAGAAGGACACATCTCTTTTCAATGTCCTGTCGGGGTGATTTTATCATTCCTACAGGACTTGATCGATAAACACAGAGCTTTTTCCATGATCAAGGTGTACCTGGCTGCTATTGCTGCATGCCATGTGGGCTTTGAGGGTAAGACGGCTAGCCAACATCCTTTGGTTTGCCATTTTATGAAGGGAGCTCGCAGTCGCAGGTCTCCAGGTAGCTGGTGCCCTTATGGGACCTGGCAGTGGTTTTAAATGGGCTCAGAATGACCCCATTTGAACCCCTGGAAGGAGCTGACATGAAACATCTGTCACTCAAGACAGTGCTGTTACTGGCCCTGGCATCCGCCAAGCGGGTCAGCGATATTCATGCACTGTCTGTACATCCCTCATGCACTCAGTTCGCCCCAGGGCAAACGAGAGTGTTGTTGAAGCCCAACCCTGCCTTTACACCAAAGGTGGTTGGTTCGTGTACCCCGATTGACATTGAGGCATTTCCTCCGCCGCTGGTTTCCTCCGGGGAGCAGCAGCAGGATCTGTTGTGTCCAGTCCGGGCTTTACACACATATATGGACAGATCAAAGGAGCTTCGTCTTAATGATCAACTCTTCGTGTCCTGGGCTAACCCTCACAAGGGCAAGCCTGTTACTAAGCAACGGCTCTCCCACTGGTTTGTGGCAATTGCTTTGGCCTATACGAGTCCGAATTTGCAAGCGGGCTCACTCGACTCGGGGCCTGGCTACATCCTGGGCTTTGTTCAAGGGTGTTTCCATCCAAGACATCTGTGCAGCAGCGAGCTGCTTTTGTCCGCTTTTACGGGCTAGACGTCTCCGCTCCAAGCGTGGCCCGAGCAGTGCTGGGCACCTTGTTGAGTCGGGACTCTACCTGTTGAATTCTGGTTGATCGGTGATTTTCAAGATAAGCTCGTCTGGCAATACGGGAGCTACAATATCCCATAGTGAGACATCGAACGGAGTGTTATGAATGAGAACTATAGGTTACTTACGTAACCCCAGTGTTCAGAGTGACATGAAGTGAGATGTCTCACCAGACGGCCCTCCTTGCTATGGTGAAGCGAGAAGAGGTCCTTATTTTTGAATGACGCATGCGTTGTGGCGCAAGCTACTTATAGGGGGTGATTTCCCCTGACGCTGATGTCAAGATCACCAGCCAATCAGGATTGGCGTAATGAGATTGATGCTTCTGTTTGCTCCGCGATGAGGCGCATCCCATAGTGAGACATCTCACTTCATGTTACTCTGAAAACTGGGGTTACGTAAGTAACCTATAGTTTCTCCTCCATCTTTTTTTGAAATATAGAAATGAACGGCGGGATATCTCTCCCAGCTTAGACGCGGTTTGATTGGCTAAGGCTTGAGCTCTCAGATTTTCCCGAAATGCCGGAGACGCCGGAGACGGACCGCTATGCTACCCACAATTCAGTTCGGCGAAAAAGCGAGGCAACGTGACGTCACCCTATTCAAAGTGAATGGGCAGATTGAAGCTGTCGACGCTGTCGACGCTGTCGACGCTGTAGTGTGGACGGGCCGTAACGGTGGCATGAGCCAATCAAATCCCGCGTATGCAAATCTGACAGTACAAGCGCTAGCCAATCAAACCGCGTGTATGCTGGGAGAGACTACGCAGGTCATTTCCTCATATTCAAAAAAATGGAGCGGTAGTGAATCACCCGGTGCTGTATGATCAGTCTCTGTTGTGTTCAT
Source organism: Pseudochaenichthys georgianus (assembly GCF_902827115.2). NCBI lineage: Eukaryota > Metazoa > Chordata > Actinopteri > Perciformes > Channichthyidae > Pseudochaenichthys > Pseudochaenichthys georgianus. The sequence continues at coordinate 30,928,493 of NC_047503.1, forward strand.
CTACGGGGATACAAACCGGAGGAGCCAGGCATGGAGGGAGGTGGCAGAGACAGTGGATGAAACTGGTAGGTTTTCGCCTGTTTGGGGATTTTATATCCAGTTTACTTCATTTTAACATTGCTATTGCTTTGTATGCCGGGGGCGGGTGGGATATTCCTGATTGGTTGTTGGTCGCCTTGGGCGCGAGAAATCGCCAAGCCTCAGACACATGCCCAGCTTCAAGATTTTTTGATGCCTGTAGTGTAGACGGGCCGTTACGGTACGTCCACACAGCAGCTTTAGACGAATCTTCCACCGCTTCCAACGCTTCTCTGCCCATTGACTTTGAATGGGGATGACGTCACTTTGCCTCGCTTTTCGCCGAACTGTATTGTGGGGGAGCGAAGCGAAGATTTCCAGGATTTTCAGGATTCAAAAGTTGAGCGATGTTCAACTTTTGAAGCTGAGCTGGAAGCGTCAGCCAATCAAATCCCGTTTATGCAAATCTGACAGTACAAGCCGCTAGCCAATCAAACCACGTGTATGCTGGGAGAGCCAGACCGCAGTTCATTTCCTCATATTCCAAACGAGAAATTACGGTAGCAAATCACCCGGTTCTTTACGACCAGACTATTTACCGGGATACAAACTAGAGGAACCAGGCATGGAGGGAGGTGGCAAAGGCAGTGGGTGAAACTGGTAGGTTTTCGCCTGTTTGGGGAGTTTATATATATATATATATATTGCTCGCATAAAATCCCCGGGGTTTTTTGCTTTGTATGTCGGGGGCGGGAGATTCATGTGATTGGTTGTTGGTCGCGTTGCTCGCAAAAAATCCCCAAGTTGTCAGACACGCCCAGCTCCAAGATTTTTGACATTTTTTAAAAGCTGCTGTGTGGACGTACCGCCACTGATCCATTCTGAAACTCTTAGTCCTGCACCACACATTTATACAGTTACGGTACGTCCACACAGCAGCTTCAGAAGAATCTTCCACCGCTTCCAACGCTTCTCTGCCCATTGACTTTGAATGGGGATGACGTCACTTTGCCTCGCTTTTCGCCGAACTGCATTGTGGGGGAGCGAAGTGAAGATTTCCAGGATGTCCAGGATCTCCAGGATTCAAAAGTTGAGCAATGTTCAACTTTTGAAGCTGAGCTGGAAGCGCCAGCCAATCAAACACATTTATGCAAATCTGACAGTAGAAGCGCTAGCCAATCAAACCGCGTGTAAGCAGGGAGAACCAGACCGCAGTTTATTTCCTCATATTCCAAACAAGAAATTACGGTAGCAAATCACCTGGTTCTTTACGACCAGAACTATTAACGGGATACAAACCGGAGGAACCAGGCATGGAGGGAGGTGGCAGAGACAGTGGGTGAAACGGGTAGGTTTTCGCCTGTTTGGGAGTTTATATATATATATATATTGCTCGCATAAAATCCCCGGGGTTTTTTGCTTTGTATGTCGGGGCGGGAGATTCATATGATTGGTTGTTGGTCGCATTAATCGCAAAAAATCCCCAAGCTGTCAGACACGCCCAGCTCCAAGATTTTCAAGATTTTTGAAAAGCTGCTGTGTGGACGTACCGTTATGCAAAACACTACAGGGCCCTTCATACAATGGGATTGGAAACCCTCAAAGGAAGGTACAATGTCTTGAACATTACATTATCTTAATGCAGAGATGTCAAACATAAGTGAAATATAAAATAATCACAAGTTTAAATTAGCCTCTCTGCAGTTGAATCTGTATTTCGATGAGACCGCTCTTTCAGTTTTAGACGTTCAGTTTTTTTTTTAATATATTTTGTCCTGCGTTCATTAAGTACGGAGCCCCCTAGGGGACATGGAGAAGAAAAAAAAAAGTAAAGGTTTTTTTTTTTTTTTTTAAACAAAAATAACAAAAACTACAATACAGATATCGCAAAACCCCGTTGCAGTTTGTAGACGGTCCCTAAGCACTCCTCTCCCTCCTCAAGCTGCAGATTGTGACCAATTCTTGATGTTTAGCTCGGATGGGAGGTGGCAGAGACAGTGGGTGAAACGGGTAGGTTTTCGCCTGTTTGGGAGTTTATATATATATATATTGCTCGCATAAAATCCCCGGGGTTTTTTGCTTTGTATGTCGGGGCGGGAGATTCATATGATTGGTTGTTGGTCGCATTGCTCGCAAAAAATCCCCAAGCTGTCAGACACGCCCAGCTCCAAGATTTTCAAGATTTTTGAAAAGCTGCTGTGTGGACGTACCGTTATGCAAAACACTACAGGGCCCTTCATACAATGGGATTGGAAACCCTCAAAGGAAGGTACAATGTCTTGAACATTACATTATCTTAATGCAGAGATGTCAAACATAAGTGTTTAAATTAGCCTCTCTGCAGTTGAATCTGTATTTCGATGAGACCGCTCTTTCAGTTTTAGACGTTCAGTTTTTTTTTTTATATATTTTGTCCTGCATTCATTAAGTACGGAGCCCCCTAGGGGACATGGAGAAGAAAAAAAAAGTATTTAAAAAAAAAAAATGTACTTCCTGGTCAGTTCTGCTGCTACGGCAACACAGAAACCACAACAATGGAGTGGTTCATCGATTTTACTTTGAGCTTGGCCTTAAATATAAAGATATAACATCAGTGCTTGGCAATAGGCACGGGTTTCACACATAGACTGTATATATAAAGGGTTTCACATAAGTGAAGTCACCTCAAGAGAACACTCAGAGCGAAGGGACATGCACGTCCCTCTGAGCTGAGTTATTGACAGATTCGAATTTCGTGGATCAATAACTCATGAACATAACGTTGTAAAAATACAAACATGACTTTACAATCATAGCAAGGTAGACAACGAGCTACAGAGTCATTTTTATCAGAACAGTTCGGTACGCGCCGTCATCCGAGCTAAACATCAAGAATTGATCACAATCTGCAGCTTGAGGCAGGAGAGGAGTACTTAGGGACCGTCTACAAACTGCAATGGGGTTTTGCGATATCTGTATTGTAGTTTTTGTTTTTTTTGTTAAAAAAAAAAAAGAAAACCTTTGCGAGATATCACAAAATCCCGTTGCAGTTGGTAGACAAAACCCCATTGCGAGATCTCGCAATACTTTTGTGATATCTCGCAAAGGTTTTTTTTTTTTTTTTTAAACAAAAAAACCAAAAACTACAATACAGATATCGCAAAACCCCGTTGCAGTTTGTAGACGGTCCCTAAGCACTCCTCTCCCTCCTCAAGCTGCAGATTGTGACCAATTCTTGATGTTTAGCTCGGATGACGGCGCGTATCGAACTGTTCTGATAAAAACGACACTGTATCTCTTTGTCTACCTTGCTATGATTGTAAAGTCATGTTGTTTGTATTTTTACAATCATGACTTTACATGAGTTATTGATCCGCGAAATTCGAATCTGTCAATAACTCAGCTCAGAGGGACGTGCATGTCCCTTCGCTCTGAGTGTTCTCTTGAGGTGTCTTCACTTATGTGAAACCCTTTATACAGTCTATGTGTGAAACCCGTGCCTATTGCCAAGCACTGGTGTTATATATTTATATTTAAGGCCAAGCTCAAAGTAAAATCGATGAACCACTCCATTGTTGTGGTTTCTGTGTTGCCGTAGCAGCCAAACTGACCAAGAAGTACATTGAGCTAAATGAAAAGTTTTGCGAGATCTCGCAAAGGTTTTGCGATATCTCGCAAAACATTATTTTTTTTTTAAATAATTTTTTTTTTCTTCTCCATGTCCCCTAGGGGGCTCCGTACAGGTCCAATTCGTATGCAGCGGGCATCAATAGTTTGTGTGAGCAACACTTTGTGTTGGCAGCTGACAGCATGCTGTGAAAATGCTTAGGGGCTGCTGGGAAGGTGAGAGGCAGGAAGCAAGAGAACAACAGTGGGTTAATGGATCGCAGAGAGATGTGACGATGCTCAAGGCCATGTAGTTTTTACGTTTGGTTTTATTTTCAAAGCAGGACAGACCTGCTGTAATTTGCACACTTTGTGTTACAGAACATAGCCTACTCATTCAATATGTGATACATACATTTAGTAGTACTGCAAATATTAAATTACTCAAATATGCAGAGCATGTCTAACTCATCTAAATATATATGTGTAGACAGAGAGGGGCTGCCAGATGTATTGAATAATCAGTAGAACCTCTCAGAGTAAATGTAATCTTTTCTAACAGCCAGAGATACTGTAATTATTTGATGCAGTGAGAAAGCTTATCAACTCTCCCCGTTGGTCAAATCAACATTTAAATGTTACCTGTACTGCGGAATAGATGGCCAGCAAGTGTAAAGTAGACACAATGTTTTACCTTTATATCTGTGTTACATGGAATTCCTGTCAGCCATTCCTAGCCAACTTCTCTTTTGTAATCTGAAGGTGATGGAAGACTTTAAATTGTAGTCCAAATGCTTTATGTATTCATGTATTTCTGTATATTTTAAATTGATCCTTTGTTCAATCTCTACAGGGAAAAAGAAGAAGACAAAGAAATGGCAGATTTTCTGAATTCCAAATTTCCCAAAAATATGAAGAAAAAAGGTATGCTTAGGTTCCACAATTGTTCTGTGCTCCACTTTTTGAAATCATTTATCCGTTGAACATGTTTGTTGATTAGCAGTTAGTTAGACCGTAAAATTGTGGTCGAAGTAATCAAGCAATTTACTTATGTAAAAGTAATACCACAAGTAATACCAATGCATTGATCTTTATTTAAGATACAAATTATAAGCATGACAATATACTTAAAGTACCTAAAGTAAACATACTCATACGCAGAATGGTTCACTTCATAACATAGGCTGTCAAATATGTACCTGATAAAAAAAGTACAACTATGTTGTTCCAAAAATAAAGTTATCTAATATCTCTCCATGTACACCACAACATGTATTGGGAAACTATTGCCAATTGTTCTCACAGTATGACTTCTCTGGGCTTCAGGTGTTCCACCCAGACGAGCGCCGTCCAGAGCTCAGCAGACCTCTTCTCCCTTCGCCAAGACGGGCCTCACCCTGCTGAAGGAGTGCTGCGGCTTCACATGCTCAATCATGTAGACCGGGGTTGACATAGGGGCCACAAATCAAAATTGGCAACTCCACAAGAGTCAACATTTCAGATTTTCAGTCCAAGAAAGACTTTGAAGCATGGATGGAGCAGTACAGCATAGGTTAAGAATTCCCCAGAGGCAGAGCTAAGGATGTTGCAAAGTTCATGTGGTTTGTTTTCCATACCCAAGTTTGTCTCGTTATATAAGTTTGCCCATACATAAGATTGTATATCTGGTTTTGTTTCCATCCTGTCTACGCTCTCTAATCCCACTTTTGTTTACATTTACCCGCCAAATTAACAGCAATCAAATGCAATTGTGGTATTTATTTCTCTTTTTAAGATGAGAAGACAGGGTTTTAAAGGATAGAAACAGCATAGCACAAGTTAGGTATGTATTGTGGAAAGACTAATTGGAATAAATCACTATAACATGTCTACGACTTCTATATTCAAAGACCTCACTGAGCTATGGCAGCAGTCATTTCCTCATTAAATGTTGTTTTGCAGGCCAGTCTAGATACAATACTGGAAATATAAAAACAGCATTCAGGAGATAACACTAATGAAACTGACATTAAACAGGAGCTCTGTTAGGTTGAAGTTGCCCGTTATTTGAGTTCCGATTTAAATGGGTACGACCTTTTTCAAAGTGGTCGTTTGTGAAGAATTAATGGATGTCTCATTAGGCTCTATTTCCCTTTATTGATAGTTCACCAATGTTCAGTACTTTTTCAAATGATGCAAAGTAAAATTGAAGGACATTATACAATTAACATTTTTCAGTCAGTATTTTATTCTGGTGAGCATTCAACAGGTAGTACAGCACTAACCATTTGACAGCATAAGTGTTATTTAAGGATATATAATACACAGGGGTCCATATCCAGTCACTTTTTAATTATAGCGTATCACCCACATGCACGTTTCCAGAAATGATATGGGTTGGCACGCAGCTACATAACCCTATACCTACTATATATGTATAGTGTATAAACACATGTCCAGTGATGCATACAGTCATCATAGCAACACTGAAGCACACTTGACAGTGTTTTGAGTGGATCATTTATGTTTCATACTAATTTACGGTCAAGGGCAAGGGCAAACCTCTTCCGTCCATTTCTACTATGCTATTATGTTATGTATTTGTTTCCATCACATATTTATCAGTTTCTACCGAATAAATATTTACCTACAGAAGGTGTATGAAAGGCTCTTGAATGGCACTTGCATGCATTACATTGGACACAGGGATGCAGGGGCCAATCAAACTACGGAGCACATCTGTGTTGCCAAGAAGAGTAGTTTCCATAGCAACCTTCTATTCCCCATTTATTTACCATAAGACAATGAGGAAGGTTGGATGGATCAGAGAGATAAGAACTCACATATGTGACAAAAACAAATACCTGAGTGCCATCATTGCTACCTGAGGAATGGTAGACAAGACAGCTGTTTTAATTTGAATTATTTTCATGTTTTGCATTCACTCTTGGAGACAACACAGACCACTTGGTATTCCACAAAAATGTTTCCAAAAATGAGTCTCTGAATCCCTGTCAGACTCTTTGAGATAAAGTAACAATGGTTTGGAAATTAGGGGAACACAAGGCTGCTTCTCCTTTTTGGATACACAAATATTATATTTACAGTGGAAGCTAATTAAAAGCACCTTTAATCATGTTATTCATTATAGTTTGTACAGTTTGCTTTCCTGTTTGACGAAGCATTGTCCTTGATGGTTTATTTCCAAACAGTCCTTGGGATGGATACAGCTGTCTCTTTTGTTTGTGCTATCTCTTGATATTCAGTCTCAACACTGTCAGAGAGGCTTCGGGTCAGATATAACCCAGCAACCACATCCATCGCTGTCATGAATGTTCACGGGGGAAATAGATGTTGGCCAATACTGCTGAAATAACAGCTATAGTAGAAAACACAGAAATGACCAGGAAAGGAATTAGGATGTATTCTTGTTATATAGTGTGTGTGTAAGTTAGATGTGAATGGATACCCAGCTAGCAATATTTGTATCGAAAATACAAGTATTATACAGTAATGTATACGAAGTATTGCTTTATATGTAACCACAGATTTTAAAAAGAGAATAATGGTCAGTTAAACAGGAGCTAAATAAGATGGGGTTTTCAAATAGCACTGAGGAGCTAGGAGCTAAGAATAATACATTGTGAAAAAGCCCTAAATCTATCTGAAACAAAGCAATGAGTTCATACAGACATGAATTATGCCTCTTCATATCTGTCCTCATGGTTGAACTGCACAGGGAATATACATCTATTTTCACTGACAAAGACCTTCATCTTTAGGTAATTATTTGTATTGTGGGAGCTTTGAGCGAGTGACATGTTTCTTAGACATAAAACCAGCTGTTCACACCAACTGAAGGGTAAGTGACATCCCCTAACTGTGCTCTGCACGAGTCAAGAGCAGATTCAATCATGATTTAAGGAGTATTCTTCGAAACGTGCGCAGGAGAGAAAGTGAGAGAGGGAGAGTGACATGCTGTAAGAAGAGAGGCTGAAGTGGCCGAACGTAGTTGAGATTAAGAAAAAGAGAGTGTGACAGACAGCTAGAGCGAGTTTAAAGGCACAAAGTCAGGGGGGGTTTGATCTTCAGTGTGAGTCATCCTTAGCGAGAACACTGTGAGTTCCCACAAGGGCAGCTCGCAGTAAACCGACTTGTAAAGGTCATGGTTGTCACTCAAACACCATATTCCTACCCCCTGCACAGCTCAGTGTGTATAAGAGGAGATAGCACAGTGTGTTTGAACGTGTGTGTGAGAAATTAATAAATGCAAAAAGAAATATGTAAGTCTGAGTTTACCTGTGCTTCTTTGCATGCGTAGTAACAGGAGGTTATAACGAGAGGTATACTAGCTGTCACTGCTTTGTTACTATGGTTACTGTGACATGATGACTCATTTCTTGTTTTGTTTAGTCGTGCCTTGAATTAACCTCCGCTGGATTCTGATGCAAAGCTGAATGTCTTATAAAACTGCCTGTTTTATATAGTTTAAGGGTTCGTGTTCTTATGTTCTCTGTCAAACTGCAAAAGTAATACATTAAATCTCATCTCAGTCTCATTTATAAAACATTTAAGTGAGAAATGTTTGGCTTTGAATTTTCCCAGAGACATTAAAATGAGCCCTAATGACCCTGTCTTTTCAAAAAGCTCCACCAGATATGTTGACATTTTGAGTTTTGAATGAAATGTTGCAATAACTGCTGAAAGATTGATATGACATCCATGTCCCCCTCAGAATGAATTGTAGGGTAACTTGTATGATCTTCTATCTAACTTCTAGGGTTAAGGAGTATTTCTTTTTTAGTGTAAAATAATATACACAGGTTTTCTTTTGTTTTACCACCTAAAAGGTAGAATTGTTGTGCTTATGTTAGACCTTACTACCTACTTACGGAGTGGGTTAACTTTCAAGGATTTAGCCATGTTGCAGAGCGATACTTCTACGGTAGCCAAGAATGGACAAACCATAAGATTCCTCTTGTTTTTATTTCCACTTTTCACATTCCGGGAAAGTCCATTGCAGTTATTGGAAACACTTGGAAAGGGGGGTGGTTGCAATCTGCAACTTCCCAGCTAAATGCCTTAAATTCTACATACTTCACTAATAACATTTGATTGAGTGACATCACCACGTCAGTCTCCAATTATGTGAATTGGGCCCAGATACCAAACAAATGACATTTTCATCAGCCTCAGCTGTGATTTGTTTGGTGCTAACTAGGAGATGGCCGTATGTTAAGATATGATGGTTAACGTAGTAAACATTTAACAGCACCACATCAGCATGTTAACACTGTAGACTCATGCCATAGTTACATTTAAATGGCAAGTCGGCATCTGTGTGTGTCCAGATCGCTTGTTAAAGTAATATCTCCCACATGCCCTTTTTAAAGCAGCTTCTTTGCAGGGTAAACACAGGTGGAATTGATACGATTAATTAGGGTCTCATTCGATTTAGTGTCACAGCTATTACAGTGAGCCCTTATGCACAATACTAAGGCCATTAAAGTTATTGATTACACCTGTGTTTACCCTGCAATTATATGTCATAATGGCCGCTGCGAAAGAGATCTAGTTGGGAAATATTTCCTTTCCTGCTGAGAGTGTCATGAGAAGCTGCTCAATAAAGCACGAAGATTAGATACAGGGGAAACAGCCTGGCTCTCTGTTCAGAAATACGCCCATACTGACACCTCTAAAGCTTACTAATTATCATGTCAATTTGCTGCTGGTTGCCTGGCAACCTTGTGGCGATTAGAAAACTCTAACATGCCCTGCACATGGATGTATTAGGAGGGCTGGATAGGTCTAAAGGTGCCTCAGTGCCCATGTGTAAAGAACAAATCCCCCAAAGAGCATTTTTACCAAAGGTCATCTGTAAAATTGAAAATGCAACAAGCTCAATCCATGGAAGTTTTATATTTGTGAACCTTTCCTAGCGTCCTCTTATGATACAACCCTGTTTCCAGCATGTACCATACAGTAAAAAGACATTATATCATTATTACATTTCTGTATGTGTAAAAGATCAATCAGATATGATACAGCTTATTAATTACTAACTTTGGAAAGCATAAGGCAATTTTGCTCCTGCTTCCTGTCTGTATGCTCTGCTAACCTAAGCTAATGTTCAGCTCAGTTCAGATATTGAAGCTCAGTAGCTATCTGTAGCCAGGGGTCTTGGTCAGTTTATCTGTGATGTTGAACTTGACTGACACCAATCTAATGGTAAGAAAGGCTTTCTTACGGGAAACAATGGGGGGAAGCTACTTGTGAGTAAACATCTGCTCCCCCTGCTGTATTTTCATTCATGAAGACACTAGCTGAAACCAAATGTGTAACTCAGACCTCAGACTGTCATTTGATGTAATCTTACATTGACTCAAGTGCTCCGTATGTCTGTGTGAAAGGTAGCAGAAGACAAAATAAAATTGGCAATGCCTGGTAAAGAATATACTTATTTACTCTCATGTCTTGTATAGATACGGGTCATTGTTTCCTGTTCTTATACTTACTGCAGATAATACACCACCATTTGATCTCTTTGAACTGTTGAAGCTGCCAAAATGATAATTATTGCAGATTATAGATTATAAATAAATCATTTAGGGACAAGGGGGTGAGATTAAACAAGTTATACTTCTTCTCACTCCTTTTCGAACACTAGATGTGGCACTGTTTATGTTGCTAATGCTGTTGTTGTTGTTATAAATGTAATTTTTTTGGTTTGATTTCTCTTACATGACTATGCACTGCAACATTTATTTTGTTTTGTAATTATTTATTTTACTTGTTCGAAATAAAAATGTATCTATCCATCTATCTATCTATCTATCTATCTATCTATCTATCTATCTATCTATCTATCTATCTATCTATCTATCTATCTATCTATCTATCTATCTATCTATCTATCTATCTATCTATCTAAGCTGACATCTAGATCACCCACAGTCATTCAAGGCCTGAGAGCAGATTCCATAAATATTGAAATGTGAAAATAATGGTTTAAAATGGATAACCTTGAAGTAACTTAACAAATAAATTGCTATGTCTCCAGAAACATCCATTACAGTTTGATATTTGTAAAAGCAGCTAACAACCTCAGGATTAACCAACCATGCAAACATTACATTTTACTTTTTTGTTCCACAACAGATTTAATCAAAAACAAAGAGCAAACGCATTTCGCATTTCATCAGAATCACTTCAAAGCGGGTCTGATGGAACATGGTATAGCAAGTGTCTATCTTAATATCCTGGGGTGCTTGAGATCTTTGATTTATTTTTGGTTTACACTCTACCAGTTGGCACCCGAGAGAGAAGAACAGCTGTGCATGGGGTATATTTAGTTTTGTGTACATTACTTTTTGTTTAATATTCTTCTTTCTTTTCTTATGTTATGCTTTTATCTGTTCCAAAGCTTTTTCCGGTTTTAAAAACAATATGTGATTATATTTTGGGGCTAGATTTTTTTTCCTTTACACTTTATATGGTTAATCTTTATATTTATCTGGAATTCAAATGTGGATTATTATGTACATGTCATTATTACGCAGTGTAAATTGTTAAATCGTAATCTCTGTGTTTAATGTGCTGCCATTATGTTGCAACATTGATTCAATGATCATTAAGGGATTAAAATATGGAACACTCTGAGTCATTAAGGTTGACTTTTTTAATGTTTAACTAACTGGCGTTTCAATTATTTTGTACACCCTATAAGGGTTGACTAAATAACAGAAATACCTGACTTGTACAATACAAAACAATTGAAAGGCACACAAACCAATAAAAAACAATCATTAAAGGGGACCTATCATGCAAAATGCACTTTGTGATGTCTTTTATACATAAATATGTGTCCCCGGTGCGTCGGGGAACTCACGCAGCGTCAGAAAATAAAACCCTCTCTCTTTTCCTCCGTACCCAAATCTCTAAAAACAGGTGTATAACGAGCAGATACAGATTTCCATCCGAACTGACGTGTCCATCCGAACTGACGTCGGCGGACCCACAGAAAGTTTCTATCAGAAACAATGCCTGACGTGTTTTGGACGTAATCTCGTCTTTGTTTACATTAGCAAGCCTCGCTAACACTCAGAGCTAACCTGTACTGAAGAGCACATGTGTTTAAAAAGCAGGAAATAAAAAAAGAACTCACCTTGTGATAAACCTGCAAGAGAAAAAGCATTTGAGCTCCATACTATTTCAGAAATAATCCTTGACGTGGTTTAAACAGGATGGCGTTTTATAACAACCGAATTTAACTTTATCTCCAGTAGAATTCTGATCAGGCATTAGCTCCGCCTCCTCTTCTTTTTTTTCAAGCTAAGGACCCAAAATCCGCCTTTCTCTAACAGGGCTTCAAAAGAGGGGTATGAGCAGTAAGAGGCATGGCTACAATGGGTGATCTGTTTGGTATTTTGAAAAAAAAAATGCACAGACATATTTTGTATAGGTATGGCCCTACAATATATTTTTCAAATATAGCATGATAGGTCCACTTTAAGGTAGCATGTATTCCAGCACTGTTATGTCCGATTGGATTAATTTTAGATGTGCTTAAAAGCAACTGAGTGTATTAAACTTTTAAGTATCAAACTATATAAAAAGTGCTGCAAAATATGAGAGCAGATTCACAGAAGTGTGTCCAAAGCAGAAACATGTCTTTTTTTGTCAACCCTGCACGAGTAGAAATTAGGCAATTTGTAGAGTAGTCAGGCTGTTGCTAAGAGGGAAAACTCTTCGTGTTGATCTCATAAAGTTCGATCTGCTCTGAGGCACTTCCTGTAAAAGTTCTTTGATCCGAGCAGGACCAGGACTCTGTGTCCTGTCCAATTAACAATCCCCTGACATCCACACACTGGGGAAACCAGCTGCTGGTGAGCGAGCAGCTGGAGCCTGCCCACTTTCTATTCTCTCATGTGCATAACCATAGCGAGGAGTTAATGGATAATCACAGTGCATAACAGTTGATGATGATTATGATGACACGTAATAAAAGTCATTTCATACACCTTCCACATTCTGTCCAACCACCCTCTGTCATTAAATAGTCAAGCTGTTTCCCTCTCTTCAGTCCAGGGGTTTCTAAATAATAGCAACACTCAATATCTCAGTAATGGGAGCGTGGGCAGTCCCAGCCCCTTTACTTGGAACATTGCTGTGTTCCATTAACTCTCTCATAAAGTCACCAATGCAGGAAACAAAGCTGATTTCCTCTCTTTCAAAAAAAACAAAACAACTATGACTCATGCCACAGTCAATCCTCCCTGCACACTTTCTCTATCTATCTCTGCTTTCATTCCTCCCTCCAAATGTGACCTTAAAACACTCTCCCCACATCTCTATCAAACTAATCAAATGATTACAATGGAATAGGTTGCCATGTCCTGCTTCTCTGTTTATCTCCCTCTCATGATGATGCAGCAATGTCATGCAAATGTGTGTTTGCTCAGGTAAATGCCATAGGAGCAATGACAGTAGGCTCATCTCACACGAATCTCCCGCCCCGGACACACAAGCACGCAGTATGATTGGCTAGAGTTTGTACTGGCATATGATTTGATTGGCTGACGCTTCCGTCGAAGCTTCAAAAGTTGAACATTGCTAGAATTCAAAAGGATTTAGGAGAAGAGACTTTAGAGAATCTTTAGACTTTAGAATCTTTAGACTTTAGAGAATCCGACTGCATTTCACTATCCAACGTGTTTATGATGCGCCAGCGGACGTCATAAATGTGCGTCTGCTGCTGTGGGGAAACTGCAGTTTTCTATACAGCGGACTACAACATGGATGTATAATAAGAACAACGGACTAATGTAAACTCATCTAGAGACTCTGCACCGTGCTCTGATGCTGTTGCTTTATGCTTTATGAATGTGGGCGACAGAGAAACATACTTCATGACCAAAGTTGGAATTGAAATAAAAAAGGAAAGTGAAACTTATACTCGTCACCCTCTCCCTCCGGTCCACATTAATACAAATTATCCCAATACGTATGATTGTATGAAAAGTTCCTAAAATAAATACAAATGTATGTACTATAAACGTTAGTCCTTAACATCTATCACTGTGTATATCACCATTCAAACATCTTTTCAAAGTTTAACAAACCCCACACAGCTCAGTAAAGACTGAAATGTTGACTTTATTTGATAATTTCACTCAAAACTAACGTTCATATTTCTCTTTTTGATTATAATACTGATGAACATTCAAAACAAAGCACTTTGGCAAGTTACCACATACATTTTAAAATGCTTAATAAGCACCGTAACTTTCATGATATAATTTCTCGATAATAATCGGTTGTTTTCGTGAACGGCCGACTATTGTTTGACGGCAAATGCTGCAGCCGCAAGGCATTGTGGGGCAGCATATTCTCCTCTCCTTTCGTAAAGGAAGGTCCAGTGGTTCCTAAGCTAAAGGAGTTTGAAACCTCCTTTCCTATCATCTAGAGCAGGCATCCTCAAAGTCCAGACTCCGGTCCGGACTCCGGTCCGGATCCGGACCGAACCACAACTGTCTCTGGACTCTGAGCAAATTATACTTTTCATATGTATTATCTGTGTTATCTGCGAGACATCACCACAACGCAACGAGTCAAAATGATCTGCTATGTCCATAGACTGCAAACAGCGCTCTGCATAGTGATGGCAGTTTGACACTGAAGCTTCGAACGGAGCTTCAACCCTGGACTTCCTATTCCATAGAAGCAGTGCTTCGAAGCTTGCTTCAAATCACGTGACATATGACGTCCGAAGCAGCAACTGCTTCAAATCACGTGACATGTGACGTCCGAACCAGCAACTGCTTCATTTCCTGAATGAATCACTTGACTGGTTCGCGGTCCATTCACGCGATTCAATGCACTGCTTCGTCTCGATTCTGACAGGTTGAAACAGTTTCAAACTTGAGCGCTTCAACACTTTATAACCACTCTAAACAATGCGCAATGTGTGGGTTGTTGTCGTAGTTTGCGTTGTTGCTGTTGAGTTGTTGTTGGTATTGCATTTGAATTGTATCATTCATTATAGAGGAAGCCAGGAAGAAAGATAGGTCGTTCTGGCTCGTGAAACACTTCGAAATGTCGAGAAGTTGTGAACAAAAAGACAATGAGTAATACAAAAAGACTTCGATAGTTTAAGGAATAGATAGCCCAGTTGATGGATCCGGCGGCCAGGATGCGGAGATGACTTCCGCGCAGCTGGTTCAAAGGCCGGAATAGTTAAACTTGTAATCATTGCTTTTCAACTTTAATACTTTAATAACTGATAAAAGGCCCTCTCTCTGCCCAAAACTTTTTCCAGCACTCTCTAGTCTCTTCTCAATAACCCAATACACACAATTATCAATCTTTAATTGCAAATAGAACATGATATTCAGTCTTAGTGTGTGTGTGTGCATCGAATATTTTTCAAGGCAAAGTTCGACCCACTGCAGCCTTGCACTTCGCCAGGAGAGGTCGCTGTAACGGAAGCTTCGAGAAATGAACCTATTTCCGACACAATTGTCCAAGTGGTTCGATGCTTCATTCAAAGCTTCATTTTGCCATCACTAGCTCTGCATGTCCTGTTCCACTGTCTGTGTGTGTCTGTCAACGCATTGGTCCAATCACATTCAGCATCCCGTCAGCGTTTTTTCCCCCCAAACAATCAGAGGCACAGTAGGGCGGGTCTTCGCGGAATGCGGGTGGGAAAAATGTGTGTGTCTCTTTCAACCTGTCTGAGTCAGAGCGAGAGTTTAAAAAAAGAAAAAATTCAGAGCGAGAGTTAACAGCTCATCTAGTTCCATCTGTACTGTAGCTAGTAGCCTAGTTTCACCTACCGGGGTGGCAACTGCCACCCTAAAAATAGGTCTTGCCACCCCAGCTGCCACCCCAGTTGGCAGCTTTGATTTGAAAGAAAAGTTGTGGCTCATCGGAAATTTATGAGAGAAAGTCTCTAATGTCCGAGTGCATGTGAATGCAGCACAAGATGCACGTCATGTAACCCCTCCCCCCGGTCCTAGCGCGAGCGTGGACATATGATTGGCGGCGATTTCATTTGACCGGGACGGCGCAAAATGAGAAGCATTCAGACCCAAGCACTGAAGGAATGAGGTATTTGCGGTCTACACTGACAGAGAAGAGACTGTCAGTGTGGCTGCACTCAGCATTGAATCAAAACGCACTAAAGCTGTTGATCTTAATACGTTTGTGAGGCGTTTTGCTGAACAAAATGGTAATCGCCGCATTCAGCTGTAATAGACATGTCAACTTGATGCTCTGCTCACGGATGAGCATACAAAACTGTTAAGATGATGACCTTACGTGTGTAAATATATTTTTTTCTTTGAGGGGGTCTGCCCCCAAAAAACAATTTTAAGTCCTGAGAAAGTCAAATAAGACGGTGTGTAAAACAAACTACACTGCCCAGCCAGCAGAAAGTAACCACTTTGATTTAACTAGGCCAGTAGGTAAGGACTTTCCACTGGATAATAACTGAAGTATAAAATAATGCATGACTGAAGTGATGGAGACCATGTTGAAGGCAAACAAAAAGAGGAAATAACAGGTAAAATCAAGCAAATCCCCCTCTCAGATTCCACAGTAACCAGAAGAACATAACGACTGGCTGGTGATTTGATTAATCAGTTTTGTGATGGAATAGAAAATGCACAGTGCATTCCCTTAGCTGTGGGTGAGTCCACTGACACCACTGACAATGCTCAGTTTTTATGATGAGGCAAAGGGGGAGTTTGTTGAAGATGTGTTGGGCCTGACGAACCTCAGTGGACACACAAGGGGGCAAGACATTTATAAAGCAATAATGGGAATGCTGAATGAAAAAGAGTGCAGCTGCCTTTATTCATAACTGTGCAGCTCTTATACTGCGACTCTGAGGGGTCAAGCACAGACACAATAACAATGCAAACTGCTGCATACAGATTATTTTTGTTTTTGCAACCTCGTGTTAAGAATCTTGTTGCAATTGTTTAAAAGTTTGAATGACCGTAATAAACGGACCTTTGTCTTATTGAAACATTTATTTTGTACCTTTAAGATTTGTATTTGAGTACCCCTGATCTAGAGAATTCGAACAGCACTTATCATGGCTGCCACTGAGGTACTTCCGGGTCATTTCACTCCGTTAGGAAGGTTCCTACGCAAAATGGACTATTCGACCGCAACCCAAGAGACTCTTAAGGCCCTGCCACACCAAACTGACACCAAAGAACACGTCCCGATGGAACACGACTGTTGTGTCGCCTCGTGTCTCTTGCGTCTTGACCAACAGTAGCACTGGAACACACCGCAAAGACTTCAGCCGACGGCCAAGTAGCACGTACGAACTGCACATGCGTGAGTGGCAATAACTCTCCTTACCAGCAGGCGGCGGTAAGGCAAGGCAAGGCAAGTTTATTTATATAGCACTTTTCGACGCAGGGTAATTCAAAGTGCTTTACAAAAAAGAAATGAAAGACATTAAGCATTAAAAAAGAAAAGCTAATAAAATAAACATTAAGGAAAAATACATGGATAAAAGTTACAGTGCAGTCTAAAATATGAATAGTTCAATTAAACATTACAAGAAAAAGTACATGGATAAAAGTTACAGTGCTAATAAAATAAACATTAAGGAAAAATACATGGATAAAAGTTACAGTGCAGTCTAAAATATGATTTAATTTAGACAGACTTTCTTCACCATATTTTGCTCGCATGACATCCACAATCGGACCCTCAGGAGGCTGTACACACCCCCTCCCCTGCTTTGCTTCCATAACAAAGTCTTTAAAGTGTTACCAAAACACTCCGTGTTACCAAAACACTATTTTTCATCCGTCGATGCCAGATATTCCAAATATCTCTGCTTTCGAGCAGTCCCTCTCATAAATGTCATGGAGTTTAATTACGTTTAGAAAAAGTACATGGATAAAAGTTACAGTGCAGTTTAAGATATGAAAAGTTCAATTAAAAGCAGCGACAAAAAGAAAAGTCTTCAGCCTGGATTTAAAAGTAGTAAGAGTTGCAGCGGACCTGCAGGTTTCTGGGAGTTTGTTCCAGATATTTGGAGCATAATAACTGAACGCTGCTTTACCATGTTTAGTTCTGACTCTGGGGACAGAAAGCTGACCAGTCCCTGAAGACCTGAGAGATCTGGATGGTTCATAGTTTAGCAGGAGGTCAGTAATGTATTTTGGGCCTAAACCATTCAGTGCTTTATAAACCAGCATCAATATTTTGAAATCTATTCTTTGACACACAGGAAGCCAGTGTAAAGACTTCAGAACAGGAGTGATGTGGTCCACTTTCTTAGTGTTAGTGAGGACTCGAGCAGCGGTGTTCTGAATCAGCTGCAGCTTCCTAATAGATTTTTTAGTGAGACCTGTGAAGACACCATTGCAGTAGTCGAGTCTACTGAAGATAAAGGCATGGACAAGTTTTTCCAAATCCTGCTGTGACATTAGTCTTTTAATCCTAGATATATTCTTTAGGTGATAGTAGGCTGATTTAGTAACTGTTTTAATGTGACTTTTGAAACTCAGGTCAGAGTCCATGACTACACCTAGATTCCTGGCTTTATCTGTTGGTTTGAACATTGCAGACTGAAGCTCAGCGCTAACTTTTAAACGTTCTGCCTTGGCTCCAAAGACCATTACCTCAGTTTTATCTTTGTTTAATTGGAGAAAGTTCTGACACATCCAGTCATTGATTTGTTCAATGCACTTACTCAGTGTTTGAATTGGAGCATAGTCTCCTGGTGAAATTGTTACGTACATTTGTGTGTCATCTGCATAGCTATGGTAACTTATTTTGTTGTTCTTCATTATCTGAGCCAGTGGTAGCATGTAGATGTTAAAGAGAAGAGGCCCCAAGATGGAGCCTTGAGGAACCCCACATGTCATATTTGTCAACTCAGATGTGTATTTACCTATAGAAACAAAGTTGTTTCTATCCTTTAAGTAGGATTTAAACCAATTTAGAACTGTTTCCGAAAGTCCCACCCAGTTTTCCAGTCGGTCTAGTAATATGCTGTGGTCAACAGTGTCAAACGCAGCACTGAGATCTAATAATACTAACACTGAAGTTCTGCCACTGTCTGTGTTTAAGTGGATGTCGTTAAAGACCTTTACAAGAGCAGTCTCAGTGCTGTGGTTTGGACGAAAGCCTGACTGGAACACATCGAAACAACCATTTAAATGCAAGAAATTACTCAACTGTTGAAAAACAACTTTTTCAATGATCTTACCTAGAAATGGCAGGTTTGATATGGGCCTGTAATTGTTCATTACTGAAGCATCTAGATTATTCTTTTTTAAGAGTGGTTTAATGACTGCAGTTTTCAGGGCCTGTGGAAAAATACCTGAGTGAAGAGATTTGTTTACTATATGAAGTAGTTCTGAGGCCATGCAAGGCAAAACATCTTTGAAAAATCCTGTTGGAATAATATCAAGGCAGCAGGCGGAGGACTTCAGAAGTTGTATAATGTCCTCTAGGTTTTTATCATTAATCTGATGGAATTGTGTCATGATGTCTGAATTGATGTTAAGTGGACACAGAGACAGCACATTTGCTGTTCCTGATGCAGAGGCACTGACTGCTTGTCTGATTTTCTGAATTTTGTCAGTGAAAAAGGAGGCAAAATCATTGCACGCCCTGGTGGTTAGAAATTCAGAGGCTACTGACACTGGGGGGTTAGTTAGTCTGTCGACGGTAGCAAACAAGGCACGTGCGTTGTTTTTGTTTTTGGTAATGATGTCAGAGAAGAATGATTGTCGTGCGTTTTTCAATTCCAAATTATAAAGGCCAAGTCTCTCTTTATAAATTTCAAAGTGAACCTGGAGATTTGTTTTTCGCCACCTGCGTTCAGCTTTTCGACATTCTCTTTTTTCTGTTTTAACGGTCATGGCCTTTCTCCATGGAGATATTTTCTTCCCAGTCACTTCCTTTACCTTAATTGGAGCAATGGCATCTATAACATTTTTAATTTTTGAATTAAAATGATCTACTAGCTCATCTACTGAGATGTTAGCAGGGGCAAGTGTGGAAGAAAAATTCTGAGTAAACATTTCCCTAGTATTTTCAGTTAAATATCGCTTTGTGGTTACCTCTTTTTGAACACTTGTGTGAACAGAAATAGAGCTCTCAAAGAAAACACAGGAATGGTCAGAGAGCGCAACATCAGTCACCACAACCTTAGAGATATTCAGACCCTTTGAGATAATTAAGTCCAGAGTGTGCCCCTTATTGTGCGTGGGCTCCGTCACATGCTGAGTCAGTCCATAGCTATCAAGAACACAAAACAGTTCTTTAGCCCCTCTGTCCTGGGGGTTGTCAACATGGATGTTAAAATCCGGTAGTGTGTATTCGTCTTTCATAAGAGGCAACAACCGGAAGACAGACTGCGTAATACACCGAGAGAAGAAGAACAGACTGCGTGATATAAACAAACAACAAATAGCGTATGGGTTCCATTTTCACTCTACAGCGAGAAGCTCATGGGGCTTTCCCGAACCTGTGTCGAGAGCTGGAGTTAAATGAAATCTCACATTTGCCTTCTTAATCGTTTGTTTGGGTCCCTCACTTCCGTTTCGCTTCTCATGCACTGATTTGCTAAGCTGAACAGCCAATCAGAGTGATTTCTTTGGCCGACAGCCTCCCGATTCAACATGTTGGAATGGCGGAAAGTGTCGGCACGACCGAAAAGATTGGTGTATGGGACACACCAATTTCCGGCAGGCACAATATGTCGTTCCTGAGGATGATCCGGACCGAGGCGATGTGGAGGTGGTGGAGATGGACGAGGAGGACGGAGAGGTACCTTTCGTCTTCGCACTTCCGGCCAGCCGTGCTGCTCCGCTTGTCGAAGAGGAAGAAGATGAGGAGGACTTTTCGCTGTCAGGTGTTTCTGGCAACGTGGGGCCACCACACCGATCTGTTTGTCAGGATTTCCCGCTGGTGATGGCCATGGCAGCGGAGCGTGCGGGCCTGACGGTTCCTCCTCCGCTACCACCCAGTGAGCCGACTCCGCCAGGGGTTTTATGGCCCGGTCCAGCCGGCCCAGCCGGCTTTTGTCTCGCCCTTGCTGCCGGACGTATGGCAGTGTGTGGAGGCGACGTGGCAGCAACCTCTCAGAGCGAGAGCTTCGGTTACCGGCATGACGGGGTTGCTAAGGCTAGAGGGCCAACCGGACTCAGTGTGTCCCGGTGTGCCCCCCTTAGATGAGAGCCTGGCGGCCCATCTGCTTTCCCAGGCAGCTGGTTGGGCAGAGGGGAGAAGGCCCCTGCCCCCGCTGCCTCGTGACCGTGAGGCGTTGGAATATCTAGATAGGATATTCCGCCTCGGGGCACAGATGGCCGCGGCGGCCAACAACCTGGGCGTGTTGGGGGTATCACTAATTACCCCTCAACCAGAAACCTCCGCCCCCTCGTCTCAGGGTGACCCGGCCAATTATGCGGACCGCTGCATCGGACAGATTAATAATCTGGTGAACGGTGTGGCGGCTGCAGCTGGCCGTGTGATGTCCCTAGCCACAGTGGGGTCACGACATGTGTGGTTGGGACTCACGGCATTGTCTAGGTCGGACCGTGACGATCTCCTGGGAGCCCCCATAGCCTATCCACGGCAGGGCTCTTTGGGTCCGTTACCGCGGTAACACAGCGCTTTCGCCGCTTGGAGGAGGAAAGAGAGCAGCTCAGCCAGATGCTGCCGCTGGCTCTCCCTCAGCGGGGCGAGCGTGGACCAACAGTGACAAGGAGAGACAGGCGCAGGGCCTCGGCTCCCATAGCTTCCGTTTCCTCTCCTGCTCACCCGTCCAGCTCTGCGCGGCGATTCCAGAGGGCTCCACGAAACCAAGCTGGAAGATCCCGGAGAAATCCTGCCCCGGTCCCGCGTCAGCAGAGGGCCGCGGGTTGGGGTGCGCCGCCCGCTCAGAGTGCTGTTACGTGTACGCAAATTGACGTGCTTGATGTGAACGAGCATTTTGGTTAAAGTTGCGCATGCGCTATGAGTGCACATACGGGTACTTCTCAGGCATGCCGGGTAATCTGTGGCGTTTCGCTCGCTCAAAAGTAGGGCCATTTTATCATCATGCGCTAATGAGCAACTCTCATAGGAATGAGGCCCCCGCCTCCCACGCTGTATCCAGTTCTTATTATACATCCATGGGGTACAAGGGCGGCGTGAGGTTGTTAGAAAACACATCACGCCGAGTGTAAAAGCTCCGGTTAATGAGAGAAAACAACATTACAGAGGAGCGCGAGCTCTCGCGAGAGCCGGCTGTGGGGCGTTCAGGGACCTCAGTGGCATTATTGAAAAACTGGTGAGAAAACGGCCCTTTCTGTGTCAGCCCCCCATGGGTCAAACATCCTTTTATGGAGGGTTTAACGGCGGAGTGGGCCACCAGGGAGTATCACAGCTTTATAGCTGTAGCTCCACAGCTGATGGCACATTCCCTAACACAATGTTATGGGGAATGGAAAGACAGTTGTGTGTTAACAGAGTGGATGGACAGGACACTGAGGCTGGGTTATTCACTCCAGTTCCACAGCATCCCTCCTCCATTCAGAGGCATAAGAGAGGCAAATCTGTCATCCCAAGAGGAGATAGGTTTCCTCTCAGCAGAGGTTCAGGCCCTGTTGCAGAAACAGGCAGTGTCTGTTGTGCACCCTCAAGACAGAGAGAAGGGGCATTATTCCCTGTATTTTCTGGTTCCCAAGAAAACAGGGGAATTCAGGCCCATTCTGGATCTTCGAGGCCTGAACCGGCACATTGCATGCAGAAAATTCCACATGTTGACTATAAAACAGATGGGGCTGGTGCGGCCGGGCGATTGGTTTACAACCATTGACCTGAAGGATGCTTACTTTCATGTCGAAATTGCCCCAAAACACAGGAAGTATTTGCGTTTTGCCTTCCAGGGGGTAGCCTACGAGTACAACAGGCTGCCGTTCGGCTACTCCCTATCCGCACGCACGTTCAGCAAATGTGTGGCAACGGCGCTGCAGCCGCTGCGCGACCATGGCATGAGGGTGTTCTTTTATCTGGACGACCTCATAGTCATGGCCAGGTCCAGGGAATGGGCAATGTTTCACACAGCCCAGTTGATTCTTCATCTAACCAAGTTAGGTTTTGCGATCAATTGGAAGAGCTCCCCCATACCTCAACAGCAAGTAGAATATCTGGGGGTGGTGCTCGATGCTGGCAGGCTACGGGCCACCCTGACAGAAAGCAGACAGGCGTCCCTGTTGCGGGCGGTCTGCAGGCTGCGTCAGGGGGCGACAGTGACAGCTTTGACCATCATGCAGACCTTGGGTTTCATGACAGCTGCTCACGCCGTAGTGCCACTCGGACTCCTGCATGCACGTCGCATACAGAGGTGGTTTATCGGCCTTCGTTTAGATCTCAAAAGACACAAACAACGTCTGGTGACCATCCCCCCCTCAGTAGAGAGCAACCTCCGATTCCGGGGATCCCCAGAGAATCTGCGGAGGGGAGCTCCACTGGGGCAAGTGACCTCCTATATCACAGTCTTCACAGACGCTTCAGTGACAGGATGGGGGGGACGTGTGTATATAGAGAGCTGTGGGTGGTTGCTGGCCTCTGGCAGAGGCGCGGCACATCAACCTCCTGGAGCTGCAAGCAGTGATGTTGGTCCTACAGCACTTCAAACCCTTAATACAGGGCAAACATGTGCTAGTAAGGAGCGACAACCGCACCACAGTGGCGTTCAATAGCCTTGTTGACCGCAGCAGAGAACCTGTGGCAGTGGGTGTCACAGATTGTGTTGTCTCTAAGGGTCCTGCACATCCCTGGGCGGGAGAACGGGGGGGCCGACCTCATGTCAAGAGGCGGACCCCTGCCAGACGAGTGGAGGCTTCATCCGGAGGTGGTGAAGCAGGTCTGGACTCAGTTCGGGAGAGCAGAGGTGGACCTGTTCGCCAATCGGCGCAGCAGCCACTGTGCCCTGTGGTTCTCCCTGGCTCGGTGGGACAACCCACCCTTGGGGGTCGACGCATTTGCACACGAGCCATGGTCAAGAAAGCTGCTTTACGCCTTTCCACCGCTGCGCCTTATCCCCCCCCTCCTGGAGAGGGTGAGGCGGGAACAGCTGTCAATCATCCTGGTGGCCCCAGATCGCCGCCTGGCGCCGTGGTACGTGGGGGTAACACAGATGATGGTGGGCCAGCCCTGGGCGATTCCTCAGGTCTGGGGAGCGCTGTCTCAGGAAGCAGGTGCAATAGGGGCGTTACCCACTCTGGGCCAACCTCTCCAGGCTTGGCTCCTGAGAGGGACAGGCTGAGACAGGTGGGGCTGTCTGACAACGTTATTCAGACTATCGAAGCAGCAAGAGCAGGCCTGTTACAGGCCAGAGTGGGCGGGATTCCGGCGATGGTGTGAAGGAAGGAGTCTAGCCTCTGTTGTGCACGCTGGGCTCTATTCTTACCTACTTACAGATACTGGTGGACAGGGGGCTGGCTCATTCCACAATAAAGGTGTATGCAGCAGCCATTTCGTCCTGCCATGAGGAATTTGGAGGCAGGTCAGCCTTCAGTCAGCCGCTTATGACGCGGTTTTTGCAGGGGGTCAGGAGGTAGTGCACGCCTCAGCCCCACAGTGGGACCTGCCGTTGGTGCTCGAGGCTCTGGTCACAGAACCATTTGAGCCTCTGGAGCTTTCCTCCCTGAAAGCACTGTCATGGAAGACAGCATTGCTACTTGCCTTGACTTCGGCCAAAAGAGTGTCTGAGTTGACCGCTCTGTCGGTGCACCCAAGCTGTCTGTTGATCCGGGGTGACCGTAGCGGGGCGACACTCAGGCCGAACCCCTCCTTTACTCCTAAGAGTATGAGAACTTCCTTCAGGTCAAGGGCTATTCAGTTAGGTGGCTTTAATCTTCCACCCCATGTTGGGGCCAGGGAGGCTAAATTGCACCTCCGCTGCCCAGTGTGGGCGCTAGCATGCAATGTAGAGCGCACGGCTGGCGCACTAAACAACTGTTTGTGTGCTTTGGGGATGGTGTGGCTGGAAAAGCTCTCTCCAAGAAGCGCCTAGCAGGATGGCTCTGCGAGTGCATTACACATGCCTATGGACAGGCGGGGAGAGCCCTCCCCACTGGGGTCCGTGCACATTCTACACGGGCTGTGGCTGTGTCAACAGCCTTATTCAGCGGCGTGAGTGTAGAAGATATATGCACGGCGGCGTCTTGGTCTACGCCAGGCTCCTTCATAAAATGTTATCTCCTGGACATGTCTGGCTCCTTCTCGTCGTCTGTGCTTGCCGAGGCAACGCATGACTGGTGAGAGGGGGGGGTGGCTGTGGGTCAGCAGGTGTCTGACCCCCCCCCCCCCCTGGACATAAAGCACTTGTGTTTTCCCATGCTCCTGAGGGACTCGGGAGACATGGTGCGCAATCAGCCCCATACAGGGCTGGAGGCAGGCTGGGAGAGCCTTCCTCACTATTGTCCATGCCCACTCTACACGGAGCGTGCGTGAGTGTGGGGGACGTGGTGCACTTATGTTTTCCCATGCTCCTGAGGGACTTGGGGAACATGGTGCGCGGTAGGCTCCAGACGGAGTCTCCGCACAGATCTTTTCCATGCACACTCTACACGAAGTAAGCGTGTGTGAGTGTGCCTTATCCAAATTGCGGCCCCGACTTCTCTACGGTTACAACCGGATGGGAGGAAGTGGGGATGCAATGATGTTAGCCAAAAGCTGGTCAGGGACGGTGTGGTGGGTCGATGTTGTTGGATGACAGGGCGTGTATACATCGGGGCTCCGCCCACTGTATCCATAGAGTCCAGTAGAGGGCGGAGCCTGTGTGAAATATAACAGGGGGTTACGTATTGTAACCCTAGGCATATAAGCACAGACAGAGCCCTCTACCTGGGGGCCCTGTCTTTCCTTGTCCGCTCGCTGAAGAGTGTATAGGATAGTGGGCGGCGGGTGTAGCCGCCTTATATACTGTGGGCCTGCACGCGCATTCAGGTAGGCACGCCCCGATTGGCCGGCTACGTTTACGTAAACTCCGTAGGTGAAAGCACGCACAGCATGATAGAGAGTAGTACCCATAGAGTCCAGTAGAGGGCTCCACCTGTGCTTATATACTAGGGTTACAATACGTAACCCCCTGTTTCTCCCATGTTTCCCTTTAAACTGTGGGTTTTCTCCGGAAGTCTTTCCTTGTGCGATGTGAGGGTCTAAGGACAGAGGGTGTCGTATTGTCATACTGATATTCTGTACAAACTGTGAAATCCACTGAGACAAATGTAACATTTGTGATATTGGGCTATATAAATAAACATTGATTGATTGATTGATTGATTGATTGATTGATTGATTGATTGATTGATTGATTGATTGATTGATTGAGGTATGGCATACAGGTCTATATTTCACTACATGCATGAAATATATATATATATATTTTATGACTGCAGTAGATTTTTCTGACTGCAAATATACCAAATAAACAGTGGCGACTGGTCATTAGGGGGACAGCCCCACCTAGTGTCAGCAGAAAGTAAAAATAATGATGCAAAAAAAATGCAAAAAATAAATTAAAAAACATATTAAATATATTTTAAGATCATGTTTAATCATCTGATTCGTCTGTACATTGCTGTTTTAGTCTGTGTTCTTCTAATTAGTGTCTACAGTGTGTTCCTATTGAGCTGTTTAGAGCCATGTGGGACAAAACCCGATCCTGCCCCTCCCTCTCACTGTCTAAGTCAATGGTGACTGTAAAAACTACACTGCGCATGCTCAGAATATGTTCCTATTTAATGTGTGTGGCAAAAAAATAATGACATAGTGCTGCCATCCCCACCATACGTCATCTCACATAATTCAGAGCTGATTGGCTGTAAATACGTGTGCCGCGAAAAGTGTGGTGTGTGAAGAGGAGACGAGAGAGCTGCAGTGACGCGTCCTAAAACCCGGAAGTAAGCTGCGCATGGCTTCCCTCGACAAAAAAGCAATGAGATTTCTCCATAAGATTTTAGAAAATAGCTCCAAATAAGATCTGTGGGAAACAAACCTGTTAGATAAATGCACGTTTTGTTCAGCCGGATAATATCCACATGTCTACCCTACTTTTATAATTTTTGAATCATAAATCTATTGATTAGATTAGATTTATGATAGACTTTTAAAACTACAAGAACATAAGGAGGACTTTTACAAAAAAGTAATAGAGATTTTTGTGCAGAAGGATAGCAAAATGGACTTAATCTTCAAGTCAAGGTAAGACTGCAATTTTATTGAAAATGGGATCTTACTAAGTGAGAACAATTCAATATTTAAATGATAAAATTATATTTTTTGGGTATCCTTCTGTTGAACTGTCTGTTTAAAATTAATTGAAGCATCAGACAAAAAAAGCTTTTTGAAAATAATATTATATTTTGATTTAGGTCAAAATATAATATTTGTAAACCTGAAGAGTCAGAGCCAGTGCCTCACCAGCCATGAACCTCACTGCAGAAGCGTATAGACATCTAAGTTTTTTGTGCCCGACCACTTTTGTACATATAAAAAACGCATGCACTGCAAATAAATATGTATTATATCGCAGTGATGATCTGAATGTCCAATAAAAGATTAGCACAGAAACAGAAAGAGCACAGAGTGTTCCAGCACAGGATTCATGGGGTTTCATTTCATCCTCCAAAACAGAAGTTCAATTAAACATTATCCTTATTATTTGCCATACCAGAACTCGAGGATAAGACCAATTATAAAGCGCAGCATTCACTGTTTAAATTTCCATGTTGCTTTGAAGGCTAGAAGGGTTTCTTGGATATTTTTAACATCATGGTTGCATAATCACCTTAGCAACAACAAGTAATTGCAACACACGAGGGATAAAACATGTAATTTTCAACCAAAGCAAAGGACACATTTGTGATAGAGGTTATGAGTTAAATAACAGCCAAAATAAATATAATGAAGTGCTTTCTCGTGTTGTTGCATGCAATGATCAACAAAACATCACGTATGGAAATGTGAGTACAGTTTTGTAATGTTCTGTTTGAATATAACAGAAGTTTCAGTCGCTAACAAGCATTTGAATCCCTAGAACATCACCTACAAGGTATTCATTAGCTTTCATACCATTCACATTCATCAAAATGTGTTTAAAAGACTTTGTTAATCAATCATTTATTTCCCCTTGTTTTGCTAATTAATATCCTAATGTAAAAAGTCCATGCTCAACATTGTTAAACAGCTTCTCCTTTTTTGGAGCACTAAGCTGTTCCCTTTGTATTACATTTCTATATTTTGGTTCTCTAAATACCAAAGAAAGGCATCAATTGACAGTCACCTAAAGGGGATTTGTACTGCATACAATAAGATAGTAGACAGTGTTCATTAACATCTTGATAACTGCATAAAGGTAGGAGAGATAAGAGCACATATCCAGGGCCGTCCCTCCCTACAGGCCGATCATGCAGACTGCGTGGAGCCTCACCTGGCGGAGGGGGCCTCATCTTGCAGAGGGGGCCTCAACTGAGCCGAAAATGTGGCGCACCTATGTGCTTATGCGGTGCAATTAGTGTGGCGCGGCACGGTTTCGCCGCTGCGAGGCTCCGCTAGCACCCCCCCCCCCCCCATTGGTGTGAAAAGGTAAAGGTGACCATGAGAATCCAAATTGCAATCAAATCTAACTGCAGGAGTTAAGGTATTGGCCAATGACTTTACACATGTACTTTTTAAGTTGAGGATGAGAAGTTTAACATACAAATGATGTAGCATTAATACAAATGTTTTCAATCATTTGGGGGACACCTAGTGGTTAGTTAGTGCTAAACACTGTTCACAAGAGCTCAAGTACTTTTTTATTTGCAAATATATAAATATATAAGGTTTGAATTTTGAATCTTTGCTTTTCTCAGAGTCTGAATCTTTTTAGAAATGTAACCTTGAGGGGCCATTCTTTTTTTAGTGAATGTAATCATTCCCATTGTTTGAGGAAACACGTCTCACTGAAGAGTTAATTGCCAGTGGAAGATTTGTGGTGCTTTTTCCTCTTCAGGGTCATTGAACAGCAGTTCTCTGGCTCCATCTTGTGGCCAAATGGAGTAAGTGCCACTGAAAGTGAAGAACGGTACTCTGTCTTGCCAGAATCTGGTTTTCCGCCAAGTTGAGTTACACGTCAGTAGGGAACCTGTACTGGTGACTGGACGTGTGCAGTGCGCGTCAGCCGGTTCCCGGATGCACCGAACAGAAACATGGAACGGGTAGTGGTGGAACTACCGATCAACAACGGTGAGATACATGACCAGCTCCACGTCAAACCGCCTTTCTACCACTTATATTAACATCTCTAGAACGGCGTTTGTGGCTTCTCTCGATTCGTGCGCAAATGCTCCTCCTCCTCTGACGCGTGGTCCGGCATTGTACGTGCTGTAGCCTCTGTGTACACGGCTATCAGTGTTTTACAGGCTATTTTCTCCCTTTTCTGTGTTTACATTCGTGTAGCTGCAGATTACCGGTTGCTGCCTGGCACTTGTACACAGAGGAGCTCAGCCGTGAGAGAGCTGCTGTCATCTGTCAAACAGCAGTCCTGCCACTGAAACTGCTGTCACATTTACCTCTGCACCGAGAACACAGGCCATACTTACTCTCCAACATAACATCTATTAGTCAGCATTTTAAACTTTATTGTCATTGTACAGAGTACTTTAGTATCTGGTTTGTTAGTTATATGTATGGTAGGTATGGTAATGTATTTGTAAAATATGCCACAGTTTGTATTAAAGACCTTATGCTATGATTCAGGTGAATAAGAATCAAAGCACTAACATACGCCCACGTTTAGGACTTGAACTGTAATGTTAATAATAATAATAATAATAATAATAATAACACAATTATTATTATTATTATTATTATATAATTGTGTGTTTTAACTTACTTTTTAGGAACTAGACCCTTAATGTCAATAATGTACTCTTTTCATTATTTCACTTTACTGTATTTCAAAGTATGACTTTATGCAGTATCTATTCCTAACTTCAGGGTTTTCCCTCGCCGGCACCGCCACAGCTCCACGCAAGCGCCAGGTTCGTTTTTCAGCTCGTCATGACATCATCCTTCTGCGAGAGGTCATCGCCCAGAACCCCTTCGCCTCAAAGGAGCCAGGTGACTCCTGTTTTTAAAAGAACAATCAACAACTCTAGATGCAGAGAGCTGCAGTTCCTGCAAAACAAATGGGGATATAAACCATATTCATGTAAAACAATAATAGCAACTTTAAGGTTTATTATTACCTAAGTGTGTTCTTTGCTATTTTGTTAAATCATCCAACAATCACACAAGAAATTCATCACACAACAGGGACCAATCAATAGGAACATGTGATGAGCTACAAAGTGAATGGCCCTTTTCTTCCATACTACATATTCATACTTTTGTAAACTCATTCATTTCAATCAGGACGGATCTGGGCCCGTGTTGGTGAGATCATCACTGCAGCTCTACAAGATGAGAACTTTGAGGTGGACGCCAGGAGGTGCAGAGAGAGGACCATGCTGCTGCTGGACTACTACAAGAAGCAAGACTTCCCCAGTCTGCGCAGGTTGGTTCAGTCTCTAGGAGTAAACGTTAATGTTTCCTTAGTAAATATCTGCATATGTGATGACTTGAAGATGTGAAACAAACTGAAGTTTAATGATTGTGTGCTTTTGGTATGCTCAGATTTGGAACAGAGAGGTTGTACGCTCAAAAGGAAGACCTGCTCCATGAGGTTTTGGAGCTGGAGGCGGAGAAGGGGCTTCTGGCCGGCGGGGAAAACACAAAGTACCAGGTGGGTTTGTTTGCTGAGAAGAGAAGTTAAATCGATATGACACTACCAGAACAAGAGATGCATCTTTACAGAGGATGCTTTAGTGCCCTAGAGCTGGTTTGGAGGGGCACACCAACTTTATATGTTACACATCACACAGGTTTGAGCGGAAATCCCTTTATATTGCAGCATACAGTAATTCTTACTTACATAACATGTTCTCAGCCAAGGACAATTGAGCTCAATTATAATGATTTCAAAGACTGACAAGAATATTTAAAAGACAGAATATTTCTGTAAAGTCCAGTGATTCCAAACCTTTTAAGCTTGTAACCCCTTAAAATGAAGCAATGTCATTGTAAGACCATATTCACGTGGCATGTAAGTAGTGAGCACTTTATCTGAATAATTGTAAGCGGCCATAAGAAACAAAAATATCCAGAATTTCACATAAGAAAATAGCTTGTTTAGAGAAAACCCTCAAGTATAATACAAGTATAGCACTTTTCTCTTATTTTCCTGTCTATTAATACACATTTGACCATTGATATTATTTTATGCCTCTCTGGGAACCAATGGTAGAGTCAATATTGTCTCAGATGATATATATTACACAACATGTTTTAGCTTGCTTCACACCTTTTTATTTTAATCCATATATTTGAAACTCACTCCACACATGGTAATTAGAGTCAGGATGCCCATTATCTGATCAACTAGAGTCAATGCAGCTTTTTTTTTTTGGATTATTTGTTAATTTCTGATACTGTAATTGGAACTAAGGTTTCACAAGAGTAGTAGGACATTGAAGTCAACGGATATTTGTTATGTTCTCTGTAACTACTTTACCACTTCCCGTTTCGTCCTCTTGGTGGCATTCAGTCACAATTTAACTCCAAATCTGACGATACAGTACTACCACTACCACTAATACTGCTGCTACAACAACTCTAGTATTGACATTACTATAAGAACGTATACGGCTACTGTTGGTAAAAGTTGCTGCTGGCGCTTATAATTTTACTTCTCAATGTTGTTAATGTTATCGATGTGATGTTTAATTTATTTTTAGGACGATGAACTAAGAAAGCGAGCCCTCGAAGAACTAACTCTACCTGAGCAGGACAAACCCAACATCACCATCACACAAACACACACTACAGGTAAAAACTCATTCGGACACCAAGACAGGACAGGACAGGACCCGAGTCAGGTAACATCATGTCTACAACAGTTAAAAAGTCTGTGTAAGAAAGTGTTTGTGTTTCCCATGTGTCCTTCAGTAATTTCTCCCTGCCAGCTTAATGGATGTTGTAGTTGTCTGGTCCCTTCAGAAATATGTGCATGTTTACATTATTACTGTCACAACAGAACCAGAAGAGGACCGCGAGGAGATGGCAGAGCTCTCAGCAGCGCCCACAGCCAAGCAGCCCTGCCAGTGCTGCTGCCAGACCTACTCTGAGATCCTCAGCTTCCTGGAGAAACGCTCAGAAGCCGAGCAGCGGCTACGAGAGGAGGAGCTTTCCCTGCGCCGGGAGGAGCTGGAGATTCAAAGGAGTACGATTTTTCTAAAAATATTGTCGTATTATTTAAATTCAACACTGTCTTATGGCTTTCCTTTTAAATGTTTTTTCACTTTTAGAGTATCCATAACAAAAAAGCATTACTGGGTACTTTTGATATAAAATTGGTTGCAGGTGTTTCAGACGAAGTAATAATGATATCAACTGTAACTAAAAGGGGTCTGATTTTTTGAGTTGTCTTTCTTTTTTAGGAGGGAATTGTTACTAAACTAACACCAAAAAAACCTATTTAAATAATTTGTTATTTCATTTTTCAAAATCTGAGATATGGGCAGCTAAAGAAAATAGGAACCATTGTACTTTAAGAAAGAACATCTCATATATCAATGACAGTGAAGTAATTCAGGAAAATACAATGTCCATTTAAAAAGGATCAAAGATTCTCTGAACTGGTATGCTGTCATAATTTTAAATGGCATTGAATCACAGATTTAATTTCCCTTTTTTTGTTCTTAGGTCAAATCAGTCTGGAGAGGGAGCGTCTTGGAGCTGAGAGAAAAGAGAGAGAACGGAGATTTGAGCTGGAGAGCCAGGAGCGGCAGGTCATCTTGGACCTGTTAAAAGAAAAGGTGCTGAAAAGCTGACCAACTGCATTTAATGCAATACGGGGAAAAACGATGGTTGATTGCTTAAAAGAGGAAGAAAACTTCGGAAAGGGAAGTGAACACATCAATAATTGTAGGTTGTTAAATGCAGGTCGTTGTAAAATAACCAAATAAAATGGAGGGCAGTAATACAGGATTTGCTGATGACACAACAGCAAAACAAATGTTGTGAGTGTCTGTAGGCATTAACTGTAAGTGTGTTTGGTGCACAAAGTAGCAATCTGCAGACAGTGTTTAAAGCTGCAATATTTGCCAGCCTCACTGAGCTGACCCATATTGATACACACAAACTCCCTTTGTTTTCTTCCTCATAGCATAACCTGTTTAAAGAAATAGAGGTGCTGCAATTGAGTGTCACCTAAGGAGTGGAATGCAGAAAGGTGTGTCGATCCGAATCGGTGAAGCCAAATCTGGCAGACGGGCAGGATCCCCGGGTTGTTGTTATGTTGTTTTGTTCACACTGTGATCGACAGCTTTTTGTGGTGCTGAATTGAGGAACAACTAAGGAAAGTTGTTTATTCCTGTAGTTGACAATGATGTTAACAGGATGCTCTATCTTTTGAAACCCTTTAGCATTTACTATATAAACTACTTTATATATGCTTCATTTAGCCACAACTTTTTTTTTTAAATAGATTTTGGTTAAATTGAAGTCAAACTAAAGAAAATGTCTCTGACTGGGAATCTACCGCACATTGACATGAAGGCACTTTTATACTGCAATTAAAGCCAATAAATGGGCGTCCATACAGTAGATTGTATAAAAACTATAACGTTTTTTTTAAACTGATGTCAATAACTGTTATTTTTGCTATAAGTTAGCTTTGAGACTAATGTATGTCCTCAGTTGAATGTGTTACACCCAGGTATAGTTAACTGTCATTAGATACATTTGCAATATTACATAATCTACTTTTTATCACATGTGACTTTCTGTTTATTGTTCATATAAATGTTATTTTTCTTCTAAGTTCTCATAGCATAGCAGATGTTGTATAGAATGAAAGAATGTAAAGAAAAAGTTACTAATTTCTATTCTGAAAATAAATTAAAAACAAAGCTATGTTTGTGTGGATTCACAATTCTCAATAGCATCTACACTCATTTACATAATACAAAGTATGATTGGAAATGTTTTGGTCGGCATTCCATCTTAGACACTTGCCATAGCATGTCATGCTAATTTAAAGTCTTCCTTTACTCGATTCAAGAGTGCTGTATTGTATGTATTCCTCCACTATATTTATTTTTCAGATTTTACACACAAACATATTATCAGGTAATAGGATGCTTGTTGAAACTGCCTGAGGGTGCAAAAAGTAACTTGATATTTTTCCTTAATAATGTACCAATACTGTACATATTAACATTCAAATATATATAATAATACACAAGGGAATATTGAACAATCTTTCTGATAATATCCAATCCAGTATTTCACGGTGTTATCACCACTTTTACTGATGTTACCTTTGGGAGTATACTACTTCTTTCTTACTTCTTGGGTATGTACACTATATTACCTAAACCAAATAATTGCAGTATTACACGCTTTAAATCACTAGCACGCTATCTGGATACATTTAGGAAAATGAACTCACCAGGACCACATATTTTGGTCGTTCCGCTTTAATTTGAGGTCATACAAATCTCACACACTGATTGGTCAGAAATACATTTTACAGATTCTGTGTTGTTTCGCTCTGGATTCTGATTGGCTCTCTTCAAAGTCACTCCCTCATTTCTTCCACCCAATGAACGTGTGCTCGTGGCGTTTTTTCCCCTGCTGCCACCGCATTGCTACAAAGTTTACAGTATAGCAACAATTGAATGCTAGCAGCGGAGTTTCGAAGTTAATACACTGTAGCAGCGCGAGAGAGAATTCTTGGTACATTTCAGTTCGTCTTCATGGTAACATAAACCGGAGTTTGTGTTCTGGAGACGATAACAAGTCAGTGACCCGCATGGAAACACAGAGCCCAGCTTCCCATCTGCTGTAGGGGATTTTTGTGTAGTGCTGGTCGATGCGAAAGATAGTTGTTGATGTGCTAACACGAGCACGAGAGTTGCTCCAGCGTTACATGTGGGGCATGTGCGCGTTGTTGTTTTAGTTTATATACATTACAGCTTAACACAGTTTTAGCAAGGTCTATATTTCCTTACTTTAAAGTGCATCTGATCGAAGTTTAACCAACCAATAGTTTAGGTTTTAGTGTGGAAACTGCTTTTCAGGTAAGCTAATTACGGACTAGTTTTACGGGTTTGGTGAAACGCAACCAATTACCACGTTGATTTCAACGCAGTAGGCCTATACCCATTAGACGTTTTGCTGGTCACAAGTCTTTGTTCCCTTACTCTCAAACCCCCAAGCTTTCGAAAAATGAATGTTTCAAGAAGTGGGTACCGTGTCTTTTCTGCTAACTCCTCCACCGCCTGCATCGAGCTGGCCAAGAAGATCACCGAGTAAGTGACGTTTACCTTAAAGTAACAAAAGGATTATTGTATTTTCATGTCTGTAATGTTGAGGTTTGGCCTGTCTGTGTTACCTGCCGTGTCCCTGACAGTACTCCTGGGAGTCTAGCTGCAGGTGACCCGTGGCCAGTGGGTGTGTATTGTTTGCATTTATTGCTGTTCAATTATCACACACACACACACACACACACACACACACACACACACACACACACACACACACACACACACACACACACACACACACACACACACACACACACACACACACACACACACACACACACACAAATCGTAGGGTTATACCAATTTTTGACAGATTGTGGTAGATAGTAGTAGTATTTGCTATAAATGTTAAATGATTAGGTTATCTTCATTACTTGTCTGATTTCTTACATGCACCAAACCTTTGATACCACACACAAACTAGGAGTTGGATTCCCTTGATGGCCTATCTTGCTAATTACTAGTAAATCATCTTGTTAATAATCTTGGAATGGACATGATCCAGCTTTAACAGATGAAATGTTGGCACAAACACATCAGCTTTCTCCTGGCATTGTTATGATTCTTTGTTTAAATCCTGAATCATTGTTTCCCTTAAAAGTGTCATGCAAACGCCAATTTCTTCTTGTGTTTTTCCCCAATAAAATCTGCAAGCAGCCATTTATTTTCCCAAAACCTGTTAACTTTTTTGACAGCTGATTTATAAGTTGCACTGCTCACAGGAAAAGTGAAAAGTGCTTAGCTTTCTTAGCTTTTACTGCTTTGCAACATTACAGAACATTATTATGGGTGATTATGTTGCCATTATGGGGCCAAGTAGAGCTTCCCTGTTGAGCAAAGGTTGAATAACAACATGAGCACACAGCAAATGTTAATGACTAATGTTCTGAATAGTTACTCATGTAGTAGTGCATGTAGTGACTACACTGTGTGTAATATCCCCGAGAACTTAAGTCATTATTATTTGTAGGACCACATTTAAGTCCTATATTAAATGACTAATATAAAGCTAGTTGTGACATTATTATTCTTGGACATGATTGTTTGTCTTCTTTGTCTACTTAATTCTACCATAGCCACTCGATGAAGACATTTGTTTAAATATTTGAACACGTTTGAGGGATGTAAACAGGGCGAGGCTGCACAGAAACGCCTGTCTTGATTAACAGGTTATAAATGAGTGAACTGGCACTGTCCCCCCAAACCAAGCCCTTTTCATAGTTGGCATTGTTGAAGAACTGTTTTTTTTAATCAACACCATAATTGTCTGCCTGAGGCTTAGATGTATTTTTGGTGCCTGGGCTCGTTCAGAGTTCGACTTGATGCAACAGGATTTTTCTGCACTAAGAGTCAACAATACCAATGCTTGTTGTGGATGTCTGAACAAATGATCATGTGTTCACTACTGAACCTCATTAAACCTTGACGTTTTATAGTCAATAGGATGCATTTTAGAAGTTGGAGAATGTACGCTTTGCAGGCCATAGCTTGCACACGCACCCAAAATATTAATTAATATTAATAAACTACTTTTATTTATTTATTAGTCTGTCTTTTATACTGAATATTTTTTAAATGTTTTGTCTGGTATATTAAATGACACGTGTATTGCTTATAGCTCTAGTTGATGTGTTCAAATGTCTTGTTTTCCAAACCCCAAAAGAAAAAGG
Organism: Pseudochaenichthys georgianus; assembly: GCF_902827115.2. NCBI lineage: Eukaryota > Metazoa > Chordata > Actinopteri > Perciformes > Channichthyidae > Pseudochaenichthys > Pseudochaenichthys georgianus. The sequence goes on from NC_047503.1 coordinate 30,965,190, forward strand.
TAAAAAAAGAAACACAAAATCACATTCTCACGTTAGAAGCTTGAACCAGAGAATGTTTGGTGCTTTTGCTGAAATACATCTGATCATAGTTTTTCAGTGAATATACTAATTCATCAATAGACTAATGATCCATCAAATGTCTTTAATACAAACGGATTATCAAAATGACAATTTTATTTTCTTAAACAAGTCGTTATTATGTGTGTTTAAAAACCTGCTGTTCGAAAACACAAATATAAAACATTTGTCTAGTACACACTAAATTCACACACTTCAATTAATGAAAACATAAAGGGTGTGTTTGTGTTTTAACACTTTGGCCCGTTTGTTTCTTCCCAGACGGTTGGGTGTAGAGTTGGGCAAGTCAGTGGTTTATCAAGGGTCAAACTCGGGTAAGGCTGATTAATTTCCTCTTCTCCATAATGCATGTCAGATTAATAAACTGTGGTTTAGACTTTGCTCTTGAACCTACATGATGTGATTTTTTTTTGTTTCATTGTTTGTTTTTGTTTTCAGAGACCAAAGTGGAAGTGCAAGAGTCTGTACGTGGACAAGACATCTTTATCATTCAGACCATTCCCAGGTGAGACAAGATGGATACTTTAATGTTCTATATTAACAGTCATATCATTATGTGTAATATTATGAACCCTCAGAGAAGTTTATGAAAACCTACTGAGGTTTTATTAAGCTTCTTTTAATAAAGTTCATGTTTAGCACTCTATCAATCTCCTTTCCAGAAGCATTAAGAAGTTGTTCAGCAAAAAGTAAAACAGACTGAAAAAGTTAACAATGGGAATCTAGCAAGCTAAAGACTCACATATTTTTCTTAGGATATGGTGAAGGCAAAATAATCTTAAATAAAAGTACATATTGTCCAGAAACACGACTCTAAATGAGCATTTGGCGCTGTGTCAGTCTGAGTCTGATGGAGGTGTAACAGGTCGGCAAGGGCAAATGTCTGCCAACAAAAATGCAGCTATAAAAGTATGGTTTATTAACACACTGTTTTAAATGTACATGCACCTCCATCTGAATCCCCCTGTAGTTTTACATGGCATATGCATGAGTAGCCTTCATATGACAATGACTGAAGGAGACTTAAATATGTTCTTAAAATTGTAATGCATTCACATAACGAATTCGCCATTGAAGTATTATGCATTTGTCATATTAGGAAAATAGCTGAAACAGGTTAAACAATGTCTAATTTATGTTCAGTTTCCCTGGTAAATTTGTCTTTTTATTTCACATTTAAGAATCACGTAGCATACTTTTGCCTGGGAGGTGTAATGCCAAATGATTAACTCTGCAGCAAGTGAAGAAGAAAAAAAGCAACATGTTGGTTATTTACTGTGATGAAGGAGGAAGCTCTGAGAGGTAAGCAGAGGTCACAGGTGGAGACACAACTAGTGGATCTCTTGTTTCAGGATGGTAACATGCAGTGTCCTGTTACACCAACAGCTGTCTAAAGTAGTGAAACTGTCCTCGTTTAGCCATTCAATGTTGAGGTTATTTTTGGCAAAGATAAAAAGCTGCTTAAGATGTAGTCTAATAAAAGGGCACATGATTAGGTTACTTTACTTAATTTACAGTAGATAGGGGGTTGACAATTATTTAGATGAAATGTGAGGTGTGCTATGTTTTGAATTGAATGTGTTGTTTCTCAGGGATGTCAACACGGCCATCATGGAGCTGCTGGTTATGGCCTACGCTCTGAAGACTAACTGTGCCAAGAACATCATCGGGGTCATTCCCTACTTTCCCTACAGCAAGCAGTGCAAGATGAGGAAGAGGGGGTCCATCGTCTGCAAGCTGCTAGCATCCATGTTAGCTAAAGCTGGTACGGACTCTGGGTTGTCATTTTATTTTGCCATAATTTAGAAACCAACACATATCTTACAAAATCCACATTGTTGTGTAACACCACAACTCCAGTTGTAACTGGCCAGTCATATTTTATTTTGGATTATTTTACCAATAACGTAACGTTTGCTCCTTGTAGACTAAAGTATATGTGCAAGTACATTACAAATAATTGTTATGTGTGGTTTGTCCAGTCTTTTTGGGTTTCAACTAGTCCTGAGGTTTGCTCCATGCTTTAGCTGCCAATAATATATCCACTTAGAGCCCTGTATAAATTAAACACTGTGAAAGTCCTGTTGTATTATTGATGTTAGGTTGAGGCCAGGAGCTGTATGAAATTGCACCCCACATTATTTAAAACTATTTTTCCCAAGACTTATAATTACCCACTTATATCTCCAGGGACAGCTGTTCTTTGTGCTTCAAACACTGCAGACATTTGCTCTGAACTTAAGGCATATGTGTTTTGTGTTGCAGGTCTAACCCACATCATCACCATGGACCTCCACCAGAAAGAGATCCAGGGTTTCTTCAGCTTCCCCGTTGACAACCTGAGAGCTTCCCCCTTCCTCATCCAGTACATCCAGGAGGAGGTGAGGCAGAGTGTCACAACAACCATGGGGTCCTCCTACTGTCCTCCAACTTTATTTGCAGTTATTATTATGATGTGCCTCTTTCCCCCTTCTACTCCAGTAGGACTCAGATGAGGGTGTTGAACTTGTACATGTGATGTTTTGGTGTTGTTTTATTTCTTTCCGTTAACTGTCAAGGGGGAACTACGTTTTTGTGTTTCTTTTATTTTCCTACGATACTGTTATGATTGGCTGTGAATAAGAAAATATGAAGGACAGACCATATATTTCTATTTATTTTTTATTTTTCTAGAAAGGGGCAGGTAATATAGGGTTATTTTCTTCTCCCTGCTCCTTTCCGGGTATGGTGTGTTTATAGAGACATGTTTTGCAAATAATTGTTATACATTAAGTACAACATGAAATGAAATACTATACAGAGTTTCCCACAGATCTAAAATATACTTGTGGTGGTAGCCTAGAACCGGAGGGGTGCTAGTGGAGCACGCTTATGACCTCGGAGTTACTGCAGAGCGCATAAAGCAGATCCGTCACGCGATAGCAGAGCCAACAGGTACAGGAGGGGTAGTAGATCACAAAGGATTTTACCTAAATGGGTCGCGAAATATACTTTGGACGTTAATATACCTGGGCGGCCCGCCCAAGTAAAGTCTATGTGTGGGAAACCCTGTATAACTATCATGTCAGGTCAACTGTCACTTTTGTATTTTAGCATTGACAATTATGTCTCTCTCTCCTCAGATTCCAGACTACAGGAATGCCGTAATTGTTGCAAGGTCCCCTTCATCTGCCAAGAGGTAACACGACAGCCCAGTCACTAAAATCTCTAGTTGCCTCTCTCTGTTCAACAGGAAGGCATCACTTCTCCTGCTGTCCATCTTCATTTATATTGTGCTTTTGACTTCCCATTCCCACGGTCTGTTTTGCCTGCATATCTGTTTGAACGTGTTGCATTTGTCAGCCGTTGACTCTTGCGTGTCTCCGTGTCCGTCTGTCTCAGAGCTCAATCCTACGCTGAGAGGCTGCGCCTGGGCCTGGCAGTGATGCACGGAGAAGCCCACCACTCAGAGTTGGACATGCCTGACGGACGACAATCTCCGCCGCCTTTGTCTCGCACCACCCCGGGGCACACCGGCCTCGAGCTGCCATGTAAGAAACGCACCACAGCTACATCCTGCTGAAGAACACCTGTTTTATGAATGGTTGTGTACGTATTGCTGGTTGTGTGTAAACAAAGTTAACTTTCAGGTTAATGCTGTCTTCAGTGGACATATTCCTCCAAACCTGCTCTTCCATGAGAGGTTCCGCACTACAATGTATGCAAGGGGAAAGCTATATGCTCATCTACACAAACATTTGCAACTGTATTATCCCAAGAATGGATTGTATTCAAATAGTTCAACTGCAAACAGGAAATGTGCTTTTGTAACAAATTGCATGGTCCATGGCATCTTGGCACCGGCTCACATGTCCTGGCCAAATAAAGAGAAACTGCCGGCCAGTGCAGTGCTTCTGGTGTGGGTCGTGGAGAGCTACATTTCTAGATTTCCGCCAGATTAGAGAGCTTGAGTTTAAAGCTTTGTGCTCATAAGACTACAACAAGCATGAAGGCCAGCTGCTGCTCATGTGTCCGAAGCCAAATAAACCATAAGCCCAGGTTGAGTTCACTAAATCGAGAAGCATAACAGATGTCTTGGGATTGTTTTTCTTATTTTAATAGTCCTGATAAAACCCAAATACCTCTGAGTGAGATCCAGTATCAGGGCTGACCGTGGCTCGCAGCATCAGTCTTCTCTTCAAGCTGCTTTAAATGGCCAGCTTAAGACCAGAGTAATGCCCCTGCACACACACACACACACACACACACACACACACACACACACACACACACACACACACACACACACACACACACACACACACACACACACACACACACACACACACACACACACACACACACACACACACACACACACACACACACACACACACACACACACACACACACACACACACACACACACACACACACAGTCCTCTCATAAGGCTTCAGGGCTTGATAACAGTTAGCCAGCACAAGTCATGAGGAAAGCTTGTCTCCCATTGTTGAAAGACTTCAGCTCTATTCCTTGAAAAAACACATAAGGAATGCAAGTTTCTGTCTTTATCAGCTGGGGGACGTTTCAGTTCTATATGATTTTGATACCTTCTGCTGTTTTGTAGAAAATATGTTTTGTTATGTCATCTTCCTAATGGTCGTACTGTCTTCTCCTGTATTTCGTTCAGGCTAAACAAGCTGCTGTTGCTGTCAGTCACACACACACACACACACACACACACACACACACACACACACACACACACACACACACGTACGTATTAGGTCTGCCCTTCCGCAGGCGTTGTCGTAGCCAGCTGTGAAATACTGCAAGCATTGACTGACATCGCCTCCTTTCTTTTCCTCGGCTGGATGTATTTCCCCCCTCATCTCATCTTGCCCTGTATTCTCTCTTCTCATCTTCCTCCTTCTCCCCTTCTTGACTTGGAGATATGTTTTATGTCAGCCTTCTCCTCCCCAGCAGGAGCTGGATCACACTAATTCCAGCCGTCTCTCTCTCTGCCTCCATACATGCCTCAATTACGTGACATGTCAATTCATCCTGACTGCAGCTGCTCTGGGGTTTACATCCTTTGAAGAATGTTGTGTCATTATTTTTGCTCAGTATGGTTCTGCTGCTGTACGTTTAATTGTGTGTTAATACTTTCTCTTCCATCCTGTCTTTAGCTGGCGGAGGGAGGAGACGTCAATCTTCATATCCTGGCTTAGAGCTCCCAAGTAGGATCATAATGCTTGTATCCATTCGTGCTTCCTTCTGATGCCTCCCTCACATGGAATAACTGAATGAGTTGCTAAGAGCTTCCAATTAATTTCATATCTAAACATTCAAAAATCAAAGTGACGGTGATCCAATGAAAGTGGTTACAGTTACATTATGCCGGCCCCATCAAAATCAAAGATAACTTTTTCTTAGCCAGCACATTTCATCAACAAATCTTTTCTATTAATGAATGTTCAGATGTTTTTCATTTGAATGTTTTTAAAAGCAGTCTGTCTGTCATGAAACACTACGGCATACTTGGATCAGTGCAATGATAATTGTTGGAAGCCCTCAGTCTCATACAGATCTCAGTTGAAATGAATTTGTTTCTTGCTAAATCAATAATAATGATTATTATTATATGACATGGATGATTTAAGTCACGTTATCTTAGTCCCTGCAGACGTGTAATCCTTAATAAATAAATAAAAAATTACTTAACAACTCGCCTAGTAGATTTAGGTTATCAAATTCCATTTAACTCGGCACTCTGATCAGTGTGAACTCCAAATTGTCTCACCAATTGCTTCACAAGACATCCTGACAATGATCATACCCATGTCTGAAATTCTTGATGTGTTTTTATTATCCTGCTCATGTTTCTACATCTTTTCTGCTTGATGCTGTTTGTTGTGACTCAGAAACAGTTTGATTCTCATTTGTTTCAAAAACTAAATCCTTGTAATTGGATTCTAGTTGCTTTCCTTCCTTTCTTTCCCACTTCTGTAACTTTCATATTTTAGATTCTGCACAGGTGCCTTGCTGGATGGTCTTGTGATGGATTTGGGAACTGAGCTCTCAATGTGCCCTGATGTTGTTTGGAAGAAGCTTGTTGGTGTGGTGTGCGGGACCCTCAAAGGCAGATGTGACAGGTTCTAGACCAGGATCAAAAATATTTAAAACCCCTTCAAGTACTTGCTCTATTTAAATATGCATGCAGGGTGGATGGACTTCAAATTGGGGGGCATTAGACGCATCATTGTATTGGCAACATCAATACTCTAAAGTGTCAAAAATGGTATTTGACTTGTTTCCAAATCATCTTTGATCCTGGTCAGTGGTTTCTAAAAGAGTCTCTGCTACACCCACTGGTCCATTTACTGCTACAGCAACGCAACCATCATCTAAATCCATTTGAGTCTTGATTCAAATTCAGCACTAATTTCTCCCACAGATAACTTTGCCTCAAAGCTCTTGAGTGGACTGCAGTCATTGAGTTGGTGAGCTGGTAGCTGGAAGATTGCTGGGGTAGAGCGTTTGCATGATGTTTGCAGGTTTTTAAACCCAATCTTCCTTAAATGAACCTGACCTCAATAGGCGCATTCACACTGCGGTACTTTTCCCACAAAGGTTCATGCGAACTTAGTTCATGTGTGCAGTGTGAATGCGCCTAATGATCTGTTCCTGTTGCAGGATAGACCTCACTTCCTTTCCTCTTTTAAGTAACATTCCTTTATACGTGTCTTTCAGTAATGATGGCGAAGGAGAAGCCCCCCATCACTGTTGTTGGAGACGTGGGAGGCAGAATTGCCATCATTGTTGTAAGACCTTCAACTTTTATTGTATTGTACAGTGTAAGAGCGTTTCGCATATTAATCCTTCAAAATCCTGCATTATACAAAATATGTGACAGTTGTGTGGGGTTCGGTGAGTACATTGCTTCTAATGAGGGGGAGATTACCACAAAATATCACAGCAAGACTAAGTATGTGTAACAGTATATATATTTGTTTACCTTATCAGAGTCATGTCACTGTCACCCACTTAATGACAACTGTAATCTTTACATTCATATTCCAGCAATCTAAATAAATGCATTGTATGTATTGCTTCTTAATTTGTTTCACTCTTCATTGTGTGATGCCTGACCCATTATCTCAGGATGACATCATCGATGATGTGGAGGACTTTGTTGCCACAGCAGAAATCCTCAAGGAGAGGGGAGCCTACAAGATCTACATCATGGCGACACACGGCCTGCTGTCTGCAGACGCACCCAGACTACTGGAGGACTCCGCCATCGATGAGGTAAAATCATGAGCGGGTCTTATCACTGAAGTTTACATTCTAAAGTGCCTGAAAAATGTATGTGAATTAAAAAATAAGGACAACATTGACCTACATTCAGTAAACTTTATTAATTACTTTGGTACAAATCCAATGCTTTCCCATCACTCCAGAACATATACACACTACAGATCAGCGTTTAGCCTTCCGCCTCAAAAGTAAAGAAAAATGCAAAATCACCTCTGCAAATAACTTTCACTCTTTTGCTTATATTGATTTTCTTTTTGAAACGAAGGTAAATGTTTTGTGATGTATCCCTCCATATTTATTCATAATCAATATATGATATTTGATGCATGTCTTGATTGTCTCAGCAAGAGAAAAGTTCCATTACTCATAACACAAACCAGATGACAGACAGACTTGAACAGTGGAATATCCTCTTTATTTGTCACTGAGCTGTTGTTTTGCGCCTCCAGGTGGTGGTGACCAACACCGTGCCTCACGAGGTGCAGAAGCTTCAGTGTCCAAAAATCAAGACTGTCGACGTCAGTATGATCCTGGCTGAGGCCATCCGCCGCACCCACAACGGAGAGTCCATGGCTTATCTGTTCCGCAACATCGCTGTGGATGACTGAGGCAACACACACACACTTGCATTTACATTCCAACACACACACACACACACACACACACACACACACACACACACACACACACACACACACACACACACACACACACACACACCGATGACCAAGATTAATGCGTTTTTGCTTTAACCTGTTGTTCTTGTTTGTTTTACGGATAACATGTTGGCAGAAACTGACTGTGTTAGACAAGTCAAACTCTACTCTAATCCTCTGATAAGATACATAATGGGACTGTACACGCAATGCAAACTGTTTCACTTCACTAACACATGCTTCCCACCATCTGAAAACATATATAGCACAACATAATGTATCACGTGCATCCTCTCAGTCAGCTGAAGAATTTGCAAATAAAACTATTATTCTTGGGTGAATTACCTTCTTTTTTTATTTTATCATATGGATTTAAAAACACTTGGGTATACAGTACATGCAAGTGGCACAGGTGGCAGTAAGACACATATAGTTTGCATTTTTCTTTGGAGGTGTGAAGATATTTGTGGAACTGTCAGAAATGTGCAGTTCAGTGGGTTCACACCTGAGCCCAAGCTTTCAGTAGCAGTTTCAGTCAGAGCTGGGCTGCTTGCTTTATGAAGCATGGAGACACGTTACACATCATCCTGCAGTGTCCAGACACAGTTAGATGGAAATGCTTAACCTAAAGAGTTTGCATTGCATGATGAGTTGTCATTTTACGGTTGCAGTAGATGCACTAAAGGACATACAGTACAGAACTTATAAGGAAGTATGGTGTCGGAAACGTTTTGTGTAACGCAGCCAGGGTTCCAGGTTTGATAGTAAAATAAATCCTGCGTGTGACGTGTGTCTATCCATCCATCCATCTTCTCCCGCTTATCCGTGGTCGGGTCGCGGGGGTAGCAGTTCCAGCAGAGAGCCCCAAACTTTCTTTTCCCTGGCGACATCAACCAGCTCTGACTGGGGGATCCCAAGGCGCTCCCAGGCCAGCGAAGAGATATAATCCCTCCACCTGGTCCTAGGTCTACCCCTTGGTTAGACGTGTGTCTAACAGAATGAAAATGAACCTTTTGCCTTGTAAAATACTTAGATGGTGGATAATATTTAAAGCTTGATGCAGAAGGTGATCAATTAGTCATTATTCTCTAATACTATGGGTATACAATATGTTATTGACATTAACAACATACTATTAAATAGTCAAATTTATATTTTGATTACTTTTTTCCCAATGTAAGTTCTGACTGGAATATAATTCCTACGTTATTCATAATAATAGAAGATGACACATCAAATGTAACACAAACAAACTGACATTGACAAATGCCCCACTAAGACTAAAAAATTAAAATAGTAATGCGACACATTTTTAAGCTTTTGACTCTTCCCCAGAAGCAGCAAACACTTACTACTTAGTTTAACGCAGAATCTACTGACATGTAATCACACACTCTTCAATAATCCTGCTGGTTTCTGTCCAGGACCCTGCACTTGTTCTAAACGCCTCAGAGTCTCTTATTCTGCTGAGGAGCTTTGACCAAGTCCAGGGGCAAAGACATCTGAGAAAATGAGACATACAAATGTACATTTCTTCCATTACTGCAGCTAAAATCTGACCGTTAAATGCTAATAACAGTACTACTAAAGTTGTGTTTGTAGAGTGTCCATAAATCCTCCAAATATCCATCTCAAATGTAAATGAAAGTAGAACTCAAGATAACAAATCCACACACCTGCGTGACTGAAGAGCCTCTACACCTCCTTCCCTTTGCAACTGAACATGAGTGGAGAGCGGAAGAATGTTTAAATGTGGACTGAAAGAGGAACTGTCTGCAAACGTTTACCAGGCCACTTCCTCAAATTGAAACAGGAAACTTTGTTCAGTCTTATCTGATGGAATGGAGTGGGGGGGGTTCAACCTGAGCACTTCAACGGTCTCCGCTCACAGGTTCATTTAGGGGAACCATGCACAGCTTTTTCAGGAACCGCACCATGATCCGTTTTGTGTTGGAGTTCTGCTGAACTATTTCATACTCAAATGTTTCGACTCCTTTTTGCTTAACTTCTGCTTAACTTTGACTGCTGTCCTTTCAGGCACTGAGCCAGTTAAACTGCTTCTTTAATGTGGATGTCACACCTGCTTTCACATGAAGTTAAAGCGGTGTTGAAAGCATTTGCGATATTATCAATGATGTTTTAGACGCTTTCAGGTTCAGAGAGGCCATCTGCTACACAATAGACTTCTTCAAAAGCTTGGAGACATGCTTTCAGTCAGTCCAATCACTACTGATTCATTATGGACGATAGCATGATCTTCTTAATTTCTTTGGTTATTAGATCGCTGATTTAACTAATGAGGCTATGCAGTGACGTCTATATTTTAAAAGATTAATAAGGTAAAAACGAAAGCATTTCATACCTGACATACACTAAGCTATTACTACAGTAGTTTCAGTGGATGTAATGTATGTGTTGCATCAACAGATGGCGACAGAGATCTTGTAATACTCTAGGATGCGGACAGTTGAGAAATGTAAAGCTCCAACTCTGGATTTCAGTCCACTTGATACACTAATTTACTAGTTTATGTCACTTATATTATTTCAGCTAATATATATAAAAAACAGGGATTAAATCTCCTCGCACCTTGGTTTATTTGGTCCCATTTTGCAATAGAGCAGAAAGTGAATGTGCTGGGACCCAACCCCACAATAATCTATATTCACAGTTCTCTAACACGTGCATTGCATTGACATGTAGATGCTTCTAATCTTTACTGTCATTTATTTCATTTGTTTTGTGTGTCTTCCTATCCTTCCTGCTTCTGCCTGAAAGGACATCAGAACATCTGTTGCCTGGGGAAATCTGTTTGCTCACACACATTTTGAATCGAAAGTGACTGCTGCCCTACTGATGAAAAACGCAGCTCTTAAAGGTATTCTGAAAATTCAGTTTTGTGTAAATAAGGATATTAATCAAAAATATTTAAGTTTGATGAGATAATAGTCAAAATGACGGCAGTCCTACAATACAGTACTTTATATATTAAATAATATAAGTGCAACATGTTCATGACCTTGAGGTTTATTATTCATGTTGTGTCTTTATTCTATATAATGTGATTCTGATTTCTTTAAAGAAATTATGTTTTGAGGGATTCAATGTTGATTTATCATGTACTCCAAAAAAAACCGTACCTCCTTCACAGAATTATGTAGTTAATAGTATACTGAACTATTGTCCTATGCCATATAACCTACACATCTATACATTCCAAACAACAACATTCACTTTCTTTGTGCTTATATCTTTTTATTGCACATTTAGATCCACATTCAACATACATTTGTCAAATAAACAGCAAAAAATAATAACATCTGTGAGAATATACCATGGTAAAAAACAATAAACCTTAAAACATCCTTTTGAATGGTAATTTAAAAATAAGAACTGCATTAACTGTTTACATTTTACAACATTTAAAAAACAAATAATATTATCAATGGCAAATTGAGATCGAATACAACAACTGTAAACATAATGTGCTACATATACTGAATTTATAAATTTAAAACAATTTACATGAGACATACAACGTATGCACGTTAAACAACAAGTATGTAAAAAGTGTGTTAGCAACAGTCCAAACCTTGATGTAAGTGAACATTTTAATTCAAAATCCATGAGGGATACATTGATCTACACACCAGCAGCATGTCACCAAATAAGCTGCAACAACATTACATCGAGTAAAGAACTGAATGATAAACACAGCTTCCTTCTTTCCACTGGCAGTCTGATCAGTCTTCACACCGTTCACCTCCTCAGTTTCTTTTCCTCTTTTTATCGTGACCCCTGAACAAAGTCCTTGCCAGTCAAAGATCACTTTCAGTCTCCTTGGTCTCCACCGACTGAAGTCCAAGCTTGATTCTTTTTCTCTGGCCAGTAGCATTTGACTAGTGCTCTCATCTCTTGGCCCTCCATGAAACAAAACGGCACTTCTCCTCTGTCTGTCATTATGACAAAATACAGCTGTTGGTTTTGTTCATGGGTGGATGAAAGTTGGTGTCTTTGGGGAAGGTCTCCCGGCGTCTTCTCAGCGCGGGGCTGATGCGGCAGGGGAGGTTGGCCTGCTGCAGGAGCTCCTTGAACACCTCCACCACATTGGCATTTTCCTTTGCTGAAGCTTCCAGGTAACTGTTGTTCCAATCCATCTCCACGGTGGACAGCACGTCCTCATTGGACACCTGACGCTCCTTCACCCGGTCCACCTTGTTCCCCACCACCACGATGGGTGTGTACTTATCCTCCTTGATCTCCAGAATCTCATCTCGGAGTATCTTGACAGCCTCCAGTGACTCGGGGTCGTCCACGGCGTACACCAGTGCGAAGGCGTCGCTGTTTTGGATGGAGAGCTTGCGCATGGCGGGGAAGGAGTAGCTGCCACTGGTGTCCAGGATCTCCACGGAGATCTTCACCCCACCAATGTCATACTCCTTACTGTGCATCTCCTCCACTGTGCGCTTGTGTTTGGGCTCGAATGTGTCTTTGAGGAAGCGTTGGATCAGGGCTGTCTTTCCCACTCCTGCTGCCCCCAGAAATACCAGGCGCACGTGGGTCTTCTCCTTCACCTCCAGAGACATGCTGCTTTTTTTGGACTTTTTATTTGAGGGCAAAAATTAGGAAAGAAATGTCCCAAAAACGGTCTCAGTTTACTCACTTGCTTTCACTGTTTACAACAATTGCTGTAACACTGCAAATGTTATAGATTTCTACCTTTTTTTAAATAGCCTTCCTTGAAATTCTCCCCTTCTGCAGTTTCTTGTGATTGTTCTCCGTGAGCTCCTTTCTTTGCTTTGTTTCACCTGTCAGGGGCTCTCTGTTAAAGCTCCTCAAAGTTGCTCATTGAATGCTTCTCTGGGTCTGATCCCGCTCGCTGCCTTTTATGTCTGTTTTGGTGAGAGAGCTTCCATGCCCTCCTGCAGCTGCAGCCAATCAGCAGCAGGGCACCCTGTTGAAGTGTAACATCCAGGCAACCAATGTAGCATGGCGGATTCAGGGGGGGGAAGGAGGAGAGATCTGAAAACACGGCAACCAGAGTGAGGAATAACAGAGATTATTATCAGAAAATATTATGGAATTAGTGGTCCTATTTAGATTGTCTTGCAACAAAGGGTCCAGTATACAGTCAGATCCATCTGGCTCTTGTGGTTTGATACATTAATCCTGTGGTTTCTCTTTATGAGACAGAATCATCCCATAAATATGAATTATTTGTTAAACACGTGTCATTAAAAACATAAATCTTTATTTTTTTTAATTAATTGTGCAATTTATGAGACTAATCTTTAAGCCAGACTTGAAACAAGGCATTTCCAGAAGTGTCCAAAAATTCTTAACATAAGATATTAAAGGCATTCAAATTACACATAAAATGAACACGAAGCATAAAAAAAACAATGCAAATTGGATGAATAGATTTACTGAAATAAATGCATAGTCCAGTGCAACATACGAATGGAAAGTCCCATATTAGATTTATTTAAAGTGGCACAAAGTGAAGTTATTCTTGATTTAGCCTTGATTTAAGAAAAAATCTGGTCGTTTTAGGGGAATTTAAAAGGTTGTCAAAGTGGACGTACAGAAATGTGATTATAACTGACATTAGCATTTTTAAATGATTTTTTTTGACACTTGGATAGGGTTATAAAACACCTTAAATGAAATGCTCCACTTTCTTGTTGATAGTAAATCTCGCAGGAGCAGGAGAAAAGTGATTGTGTCACTGAGCTATCTGCTGGCAACCAAATAGCTTTAGTGCCCGCAGCAGCATAAATGTTAATACTGTGAATTAGTGTAGTGAATGTGTCCCTTGGGAGTAGCGTGGTGTTAATTCCCAATACATTAAACATACTCTCCTCAGGCTGATGCCATTTTAGTTATGCAGCTTATAGGCAGAGCAGCTCACATTAGTTCAGCTACACGTGGCGATGTGTGTGTGACTGAAACACCTTCAGCTCTCTTTGGTGTCCAATTAGATGTGATGCACTGTCTGTAACTGTCGAATCCTACCTTCCTCCAGTTTGTCAGAGTTTGTCCTAGAGGAGTGAGTCTGACTCGTGATCGTTCTAAATTTCCCCTGGGACTCTACAGACTGTGACTCTGCCTGCCTTGTTAAGTTAGGCAACAACGTGGAACAACGATGAGCTCCCCCCCCGTACCAGCAACACACACTGTTAATATGTTCTTTTTAGCTGTCTTCTCAGGGGACTGCTGTACCTGTTTCCAACTGAAACCCATCAACTTCAAACCAGTGCAAAGACAAAACAAAAATGACTTCTCAGTTCTCACGTGAAATAATCACTGATCGTGAATTTAGGTTTTCAGGGCCCTTCAGTACATTTAGCCAATAAAACATACTTTCACCTAAGTACAATTTGGGTTTTTACTTGTAGGGATTATAGTTTCCATTGTGTTGTTTTGCTGTTGATATGATTGAAAAACAAAACAATTTGTTGATTGTGGTGTGGAATGTTATGTATGGGTTTGTGCCTGTGAGATCAGGGAGTACTGTTTTTCATTTTAATAATTGCAGATAAGAACCAATCCATTGTGGCATGAACTGCATGCCCAAATTATAAATGTGTACATGAAAGAGTGCCTCAAAAAAAACACCATCTGCACAACCAAGAGCTTGAATATAAAATAAAAGGTGGGCCGTGTGCCATTATGTGTTTCACCAACACATCTTTTTGTATTTCTATTTATGGCCATCCTGCCCACCAGATGGCATTGCCTTTTGGAAGGAATCAGAGGTATCTTAATGTGTGCTAAGATGAAACACTGTTGTGTACCATTGCGCATAATAAGAATATCATTTCTATCCGAATCTTTTGCTGCAAAAAACATGTATTTTAATGTATTTATTTATTTACAGGCTGTATTGATTTAGGTTCCAAGCCTTACATAAATCGGTGTTTTGGATCGAGAGATAGCTTTATATGTTTTATCCCCTGATCATGATATAACCGATAAAAGAGAGCGAGCACTAATTGTTTTCTTCATTTATTCAGTTTCTAATGCCTGTTCAGCAGGTTGCTCTGTCTACGTGACCTATGTCGTGACACTGTCGTACCGAAAGTGCCATTGTGTGTGCTTTTTTATGCACAAGCAATCATGCTCAAGCAGTTTCTCTTTTTCCTCCCTTTGTTTTTCATTTCCCTCCTGTCGCTTTAGTGTTGCTGCAGTTTCTTCCTCCACGTATTACCTGTGTTTTTCTTTTTTCAAATACTGACAAAGTCGTATAATGAATGTAGTTTAGCTTTTGTTTGGTATAATCTCAAGTCTAAGTCTGATATTTGAATGCACTAGTCCCAAATGTGTCTTTCAATCAGAGAAAGTGGATTAGTATTAGCTTTTATTTGAAGTAGATTTCCTAGTTGACTGGTCTGTGTCTCGGCCCCATGGCCTGATTGATGGATCCACTCTTGTGTGGGAAACATGTGCACTCCACTGTCATCCTGTCAAGATGATGCCACAAGATGATGATGTTGAAATGTGACAGTTGCCAAATATAAATGTTGCCCTTAATGTGACTTCACCTTCATATCAGCTCTTACAAGAAGGGTTAATTGAGGACTATTGGTGTTTTGATGCATGTTGATGTGACTGTACAAAAGTGTAATAAAAAATTATTCTAAAGAAGATGATCCTTATTATCATACTGTATGTGTATAATGTACATGATATCAATATTTAGACACTTAAATGCCATGGTAATCGTCAATATGTGAACCAAACATCACACTCAATGAAAGATACTTTACACAACTTGTCTATACTGTCTGTGCTACTAAAATCGAAGGCCAGTTGATCCTACTAAAGACTCAAAGCAGAAACAGATAATTTTGCCCCTAAGGTCTTAAAGTTGTATAACTGTTGGTGCTGCTGTGGCAAAACACATAGCAAACAAAGTGCAATGGCCACATTCACAACACATTTACTGTTTGTGTATTTTGATATGAAACATGGAACTATCCTTGGATGTTAAAATAGCCTAGTACGCTGCCCTGTTGCACATAGGCGGCGCCAAGGGGGCGCTAGGGGGTGCTGCAGCTCCCCCTAGGATAGCCATAGCACCCCCTAAGCACCACCAAGAAATGAATGTGTCTTTTTTTTATTTTAATGTGTGAAATTCAAAATTAGAACAATTATTGATTTGAAAATGCTACAGTACATGTACTTCTTGCATACCAGCTGGTGTACGGTAGCTAATAGCTTGATGCTAACACTCTCAGGTAGTCATTTTATAATATTATAGTACAAATTATGGTGAGGTAATAACCCCTAGCTTTACCTTTTGGGATTGGCAAAATGGCGACACTGTATTGCTGAACAAATATGTTTAACTAGTTTGTATTGGCAAACATTCCTGCTAACTTATTGATGGAGATGTTAGCGCTTGCTCCAACATTGACATCCAGTGTTAATATAATACTGATAGAAATCTATTAAGAACAAACATCAACAGATGATCTCCATGGTAAAGGTTTCGTGCTGTTTAGAAATGGTTGCACATGAGCTATCACATGGCCGTCCATCTCTTTTGGGTCTAGCCCCTAGGTCACGATGGCTAATTGGCTTTGTCGGGGCTTTGGCTGATACTTCCAGGGGTACTGATTGCAGAATGAGATGAGGGGTAGGCAATAAGGGTGCAGGTGAAAGGCTCTGTTTTATGAGCAGGTGTGGATGGCCTAGGTGATGTTTGAGACGGGCCCTCTTGTAAGTAGAGCTGGGTTAAGTCTGGGACACCTTCGGATCCATCCATGTTCTCAGTAGAAATGGCCTGACCTCCATTGTTGGGTTCATCCATTGTCTGCATGTCATCAGTCCCGGAATCTGTCATTTGGTCACTGTGTGGAGTGTGGCTCAGTCTCCCGCTCGAAGGACCATTCACTTGACTATTCTCCATGACTTTAATTCAAACAAATCAGCTACAGTGATGTACACATCCCCCTCCTCAGAGCTTCTCTACATGGACAAACCTAACCGCTCCCATAAAGTAATGTTGAAAATTGTCAATGTACCTCTCCACAACGGAGACAGAACCCTCACAACTCATGCAGTCCTTGATGATGGTGCTGATCGATCCATCCTGCTCCCCTTTGCTGTCCAGTGTTTGGGTCTCTCAACACAGCCTGAAACAATCTCACTACGCACAGTGCGGCAGGATATAGTGCAAGTAAGTGGAGCAACTGTTTCCTTTGGAATCTCCCCTATTGACCAGCCAACTGAAAGGCATGTCATCAACGGAGCATTCACTGCTGAGAATCTCGGCCTTTCAGAGCACACTTACCCTGTAAAACAGTTACAAAAACAGTTTCACCATCTCAGAGACATTTCATTAGAGCCAATTGACCACGCATGCCCTCTTGTCCTCATTGGCTCAGACTATGCCCATCAGAGCCAATTCGCATTGGGCCCCCCGGTGGCCCACTGGCAGTACACACAAGGCTAGGATGGGCCCTCCAAGGTCCAGCCAGCTTAATCCAAACCCAACAGACTCTTCCCTTCACACTGACCTGCCTTAAAAGTGAATTACTCAGGAACGTGGAAAGACTCTGGCAGATGGACACTTTGCCCTATGCAAATGAAAAGACAGCCACAAGGTCGGAACAGGACAAGATGGCTCTCGCTCTTCTTCATTCCAAGACAGAAAGAGTAGAAATAGATGGTGTAATGCGCTATGCCACTCCCCTGCTGAGAATTCCCAATATGCCTGCCTTTCAAGCCCCCAAGGAAGGCGTTCTGCCTCGTCTCTGTACCACAGAAAGACGCTTGTCCAAAGACTCACAACTTTCTGAGAAATACCAGGAGGAACTGAATAAACTCACAGAGCTTGGCTATGTTCAAAGGATCCCCAACGAGCAGGCTTAGCAACCACAGGAAACCTGGTATTTTCCACATCACATAGTTGAACACAACAACAAACACAGGATTGTATTCGATTGCTCTTTTGAGTACATGGGACAAACCCTGAACAAATGTCTTCTGCCTGGCCCAACACTCGCTCCCTCACTCATTGCAGTATTCCTCAGATTCCGCCAAAATGCCATTGCCATCTGCAGAGACATAAAGGCTATGTTCCATCAGGTACGCCTTTTGAATGAGGACAAACCCCTGTTGCGCTTCATTTGGAGAGGCATGCAGCTCGAACAGGAACCCAGTGTGTATGAATGGCAAGTTCTTCCATTTAGAACAACCTGCAGCCCATGCTGTGCCACCTTTGCAGTTCAAAAACATGTCAAAGATCATTGTGATGGAAACAAGGAGGTCCTTGAATCCGTCCAAAATTGTTTCTATGTCGATAACTGACTCCAAAGCTTTCACTCCCCACAAGAAGCAAAGTCCCTCATCGACAAAATGAGACCTCTGTTCCTAGAGGGTGGTTTCGACATAAGACAGTGGGCTAGCAATGATCCATCCGTTATAAAACATCTCCCTACAGAGTCCAAATCCAAGACTAATGAGTTGTGTCTCTCAGAGGGTGGAGACCCTAAATAGCCTACATTGGGCCTTCAATGGAACTGCCTCAAAGACACGCTGGGCTATAAAAACAGAACAATCACTTAACACCAACCAACAATGAGAAATATCTACAAGGTCTTGGCATCTCAATATGACCCCTTAGGCTATCTGATCCCTTTCACTACCCGTGCAAAGATACTGGTGCAGGATCTATGGAAGCAAGGTAGAGGATGGGATAATGTCATTAAGACAGAAAGCCTATTGAGGAAATGGCAATCATGGGAGTTGGAACTGCAAAATCTCCCTGACATCAACTTCCCTCGCTGCTATCTCCCCATCTTCACCAACACAACCACCGACCACCATGTGCATGTTTTCTGTGACGCCTCTGAGCGTGTGTATGGAGCTGTTGCGTACCTTCAGATGCAGGATAAACATGATCAAACTCATGTCAGTTTCATAATGGCCAGATCTCGTGTTGCCCCTAAGTGCCAGCTATCTATCCCACGCCTTGAACTATGTGCAGCCCTATCTGGTGCCCAACTGGCCAACCTCCTTAGTACCGAACTCACTATTCCTCTACAGTCGGTGACCCTCTGGACAGATTCAACCACCATCCTATCATGGATAACATCCGACTCTTGCCGTTACAAGGTGTTTGTTGGCACAAGAATAGCTGAGATTCAGACCCTGACCGACACAAAGAGCTGGAGGTATGTTGACTCAAAGAATAATCCAGCTGATGACATAACTAGGGGAAAAACTCTAGTCGAAATTTCACATAAACACAGATGGAGTCAGGGCCCGCCTTTCCTCTTGCTTAATACAAACTGTTGGCCAGCTAATCCATGTCTTGAAACTAAATCTGAGCCTGTTGAGGAAATTCGAAAATCAATGTTCTACGGAGCAGTAATGACTATGGACACAAAAACTCCCGACCCAACCAAGTACCGTACCTGGGACGACCTCGTCAACGATACCAGGAATCTGCTCTATGGGGCGGCAGACAACATTTCAAACATAGCCCAAAGCTATACAGACTCAGAGAGACATCTTCTTCAAAGGGCCCAAGCAGAGAGCTTCCCTGAATAATTCAATGCCCTCAAAGCAAATAAATCAATTCTAAAGAGTAGTAAACTCCTATCTTTGTCTCCTGATTATGACCCTGCTCTTGGGCTCATCAGAGTAGGTGGTCGACTTCCAAGAGTAGAGAACCTTACCCAGGACAGTATCCATCCAATAATATTGGATCCAAAACATGCCATAACTAAACTCCTCATCAAGCATTATGACGAGAAACTGCTCCACCCAGGCCCTGAGCGGGTACTTGGGGAAATGAGACGCAGGTACTGGATTCTTCGTGGGCGCCAAGCCATTCTCCAGCATCAACATCAGTGTCCAGACTGTCAGAGATGGAGAGCCAATGCTATAATTCCCAAGATGGCAGACCTGCCTCCAGCCCGTCTAAGACTTTTTAAACCCCCCTTTTGGTCCACTGGCATGGACTGCTTTGGGTCCTTCACAGTAAAAGTTGGCCGCCGCACAGAGAAAAGATGGGGCTTGCTTTTCAAATGCTTAACAACACGCTGCATACATCTTGAGCTTCTTGACAGTATGGACACAGATACATTCTTAATGGCCTTCAGAAGATTCGTCTCACGCAGAGGTAAACCCCATGAAATGTTGTCTGACTGCGGGACTAATTTCAAAGGGGGTAATGCAGAGCTACAAAATGCCTTCCAGGCCATGGCACTGGACTTGAAGCAGCAATTAGCCAAACACACAAGTCTACTTCCAGTTTAATCCTCCATGTTCCCCACATTTCGGTGGTAGCTGGGAAAGGGAAATAAGATCAATAAAACAGGCCCTTCATGTTGCAATAGGGAACCAACAACAGAAACAATCCTTCACACCGTCCTGATTGAAGTGGAAGGTATTCTGAATTCAAAACCCCTCGGACCTCTCTTCTGACCTTGCTGATCCAGACCCAGTTACACCAAATATGCTGTTGATGGGGCGGCCCGACTCCCCTCTTCCTCAGGCAATCTACTGTGACAGTGAGCTCCTGGGCAGGAGGAAGTGGCATCACAGTCAGATCCTAGCTGATAATTTCTGGACAGCCTTCATTCGCCATTACCTTCCGAATCTTCAAACCAGACAAAAATGGAAGACAAACAAGGAGAACCTGGATTCTGGGAAGGTTGTGATGGTGGTTGACCCCCAATATCCTCGAGTATCATGGCCTATTGGAAGGATAAGTGAAACCTACCCTGGAAAAGATGGAAACGTCCGCAGTGCGAAGGTCATTATTCAAGGTCGGGAATATGTAAGACCTGTTTCAAGATTAATCCCGCTCCCTGAATTCACGGAAGACACAGATTAAACGTATTTGCTGCACAAATACGGGGGCGGCTGTTAGAAATTGCATGTGTGTAACCCTCCTGTCCACAAGAGGCACTGTGTAGGGAAGCAGGTAGAACTTCCTCACAGGCTATAAATAGAGGCCAGGATGAAGACTCCTCCTCTTTGTCCTCAAACACCCACACCAGGATTGAGTGTTTGGTAGTTGTTCGCCATGTGTCTTTTGATTTACCAATGTAAGTAGAATCCTCTTTGTAATTTTGATGTTTGCACTTGAGTAACCTCAATGGTATTGAACACATTTGTTGTTCAATGTAGTAATGAATATAATTTAGTTCTAATTTGATTGAAGTATTATTTTAATGTGCAAATGCTGTAATCAGTTTGTTTCACCTTTCTACTAGAACCATTAGCAACAGCTACCATCCCACCAACATACCCTGATACAAAACAAAGAAGTTTAAACTCCTGTCTCCTGGTGGTTTGTGGCTCCAGTTTGAACATTCATCTCCAACACTAATGCTACAATGGTACAACTCACGCATATCATGGCAGCCTCCTGCTGCCACTGTAAAACATGTGGCTGTAACACTGGGTTGGTATGGTGTTTGGGCATATTCCAAATGGCCTTCCAGTAAGCCAGTGTTGGTTCATAGTCCTCACTTGTTGAAACAAATGGAGTCGTACATGTACAGTAGGTCAGTAAATAGTGAGTAGTAAATGGGAAGAATGATAGCATCTTTATGGTTGTGCTTTGACTTTATGGTTGCACTGCTGGCTTATGTACCCAGGCCATTTATTTCATGACTTCCTTAAGTAGAAACTAATCATGTTTTCTTTCGGTTTTTTGGAAGAGAAATGCATAATTTCAAGAGTTAAATAATAATAATAATAATAAATTGTATTTGTAAAGCACCTTTCATTGCTAAAAGCAATCCCAAAGTGCTACAGGAGGCATAATAGAAACAAACAAAATAAACAATATTTTAATCAAAGGCTTTTTTTAAAGAAAGGTTTTTAGGCCTTTCTTAAAGGCGTCAGTGCATGGTCTGTGGAGTCCTCAGGTGGTCTGGGAGAGAATTCCACAGGTGAGGAGAAGCTGCACAGAAAGCCCGATCCCCCATTGTGCAGAGTTTGGTCCTCGGGGGGCGAAGCAGATGGTTTGTTGTGGAACGCAGGTTGTGTGTGGAGGTTTGTGATGTGAGTAGTTCTTTGAGATATGAAGAGCATTCCCGTGGATGCACTGATGGGTGAGGAGTGCGATCTTGTATTCGATCCTGAATGAGACAGGAAGCCAGTGGAGGGAATAAAGAACGGGTGTGATGTGGTTGTACTTTCTCACCCTCATCAGGATCCTAGCGGCACTGTTCTGTATGTATTGGTCATAAATACACAATTAGTTTATGAAAAAAAAAACACCATTGTTATTGTACTGGGGAAGGAAGCTTGCAGCCCGTTTAAACACACTGTAGTGGAAGTCTTAATGATGGACAGATTGTCTGCCAGGATATGTTCAGTCTAATCATCGTTCTGAATAGGCAACCCCCCCCCACTCCCCTTGTCTCTTTGTCAGTGCACAGATAGACATGCAGTGATCATGGCTGCCAGACACAAAGCTAAGAGAGAGAGGACGTTTCCCCAGCTTTTCTTGTTGCTGTCAAATACATCACTGCAAATAATGTGATATTGTTGTGCACTGTTTTCTCATGCCTATTTGTATACTTTGGCTTGGCTAATCATGTTATTAACAAGACCAATGATGATGTAAGGAGATGTGTGTGTGGACCAAGGACAGTATCTGCTCAATGAGCCTGATTCTGAAGGATACGCCTGGTGAAAAACAAGACACAGACAATACTTATATATTTATATTGATATTTACCCTGATATCGTTTTCTTCTGCCACATACAGTACTTCTTTTGTTGTTCAAAAACTAGTTAGGACACATCAATGAGCCACATAGCATTTCTTTCATTATGATGAAAATGGTTAGGCTATTTTGAGTCAATCCCACATAAACCTTCCTGCTGTTGATAATACTCAGTGTACTAATCTGCAGCTGAAAATAGTCCGCAACCAATGCACTTTTAACTCCCAATTAATAATGTTTGCTAAAAACTAAAAGTCCCAATCCTCACCAAGGAAATTGCTTTATTAAATATGAAAATGTACAATTGTGACATAAATGATGTATGTATTTAATAGGAACCTACGGGAATGGGCCATTGACTAGTCTTTGTCTGTGTTGACTAATTACAGCATTTAGTCGTTTTATGGAGTTAAAGTGCATCTGAAATCTACTCTCAGTGGCCTTTAAGCTGCCTACCAACTAAACTACATTTTCCTAGTGCAACACCATGTTTGCCCCTTTTTACTTTTCCATCCTTCTTCCTTTTCCCTTCTCATTTGGCTGAATCAAGTCAATTTATTGGAAATGTTTGCATGTTTCCTAACTGCATTGTAATTCAGGACAACAAAGCACATCTCTACAGTCATTTTCAATGCACTCCAACTGTTGCTCTCCGGTTCTCAAAACACTCTTAAGCAGATGAGGGTTGTTTCCTGAGGACATTTGTATCTTTTAAGCCTCAGTTACTCTGCTATTTAGGACATTACATTTTGGGGCTAACATTGTTTTTCTCTCCAGAGTGCATCTGTCAGTTTTTGTGGCAAGCAATCACAAAAACCCTGTATTTAGTATTTAGCCCTTATGCATTACAAACAATGGAATATAAACAATGATTCCAAAACATCAAATCTAAAACCAAGAGTAGTTCTTGCTTCAGAGATCATTTGCAGAAAGTAATAATATGCACAATGCAGAGCTAATAATGGTGCATTATGAATATGTCAACTGCCTCTCCACATAACTTACATTGTTTGGGTGAAATAACCAACACACCAATATTATTATGCCTGATTTATGTGTTGGATGAACAGTAAGCCTATCTGCTGGCAGCTCATGGCTCAAAGGCTTGATGTTAATGTCTGTTTTTTACCCAAGCTAAAAAAATGAAAATACCATTTCAGGTGAAACGTGCTCTGGTGATAAATGTAAATCATAGTAGAGGATGGGGGTTCTGGAAAAGCTGTGTGAAAGAAGTTGTTAAAGGCCCCATGTCGTGGCCATTTCTACTGATCATAATTCCATTGTTGATGGTATACTAAAATAGATTTGTACTGTGCAATTTTCCAAACTCACATTGGTTTCTCATACAGCATCTCTGAAGTATGTGTATTCACCAGTATTCACTCTCTGTCCTAAACGGCTTGCTGGAGCTCGCCCCCCCAATACACAAACAACAATGAATACTTACAGGTTGTGTACCCGAATCTCCCGCTGGTCCAAACAAAGTAGGAACAGCATTGTTCTTCAGTGCCCTACGCTTTACATATCCGGCATGAATCGCTGAAAGGTTTTGGGAAGCTTTGTTTCGTGAAAGGCTGGCAGAGGGTGCGGCCATAGCTCTGGGCGTGGCAACTGGGTATCCCTACGTAGCGATACCCAGGAAGTAAATGAGAAATCTCCAACGAGGCGTTTTGGGGAGGTCTTTTCTGTGTTAGAGTTTTACTCGCTACAGGGTGTACTTTGAGGGTTTTTGACTCTGCAGACCGTTTACATGCATAAAAACCTTCATAACACAGAAGGGGACGGATAATAACCGGAAAAGCATGACATGGGACTTTTAAATTATTCAAACCGTCTATAACTCCCATAATTGAGGGTTACGGAATTAGAAATTAGAATTGTCAGAGCAATCGAACGTGTTGAGTGACAGCATCTGGGGGCATTGAGTATTCATATCCTATTGGATTTCAAATGACTAATTACTCAAGTCAAGTTAGGGCTTATTACGTTGTCTCTGATGTGAAATGTATTTATTTAGCATTATAATACTTGGCAGGGCAAATAGGTTTAAAAATAATAAATAGATGTCTGTAATATGTTTAGGGTTATAAGTCAATCATTTCACACCCCACAAGCACTGCACATTTGGGGCGAAAGCGTCCTTTAATGATGTCCTTACAAATAAAATGTACTTTCTTGTTGACCGTATTAACCCAGGAAGTCCTTAACTCCAGATTCATGACTCACTCACTTTTTTGTGCAACTGCTGTCAGGATGTGATTCTACTAAAAGCTTCCTGTGTAATTAAGCTTTTAGGGTTGCCGTAAAACGACAGTCATTATCAGTCATACTACATTAGCATATTTAATGTAAAGCTCAAATGGTAGGGCCATATTCAAATATTAAGGGACACTTTATCTCTCATAATCTTGCTTAAAATGTCAGCTCCACGTCATGACTCACTTCCATAAGTGTGAAGTATCGTTCTCTATTATCAATCTGTCTGTTGAGCAGTGACTCAGTGATGAGACGTTTTAGGGTACAGGACTTTGGAAGCTTGTTTAAAACGAAAATATATGTCTGGTCTCACGCATTAAAAAAATACAGTATCTTATATGAAATGTTTGAATTACCCAATTTCACAAATGTATTTGCCATTCATTGGTCATTTAAATATGTCTACTTAATCATATCATATCTAGTTGTTTTCTTTTTATTTGATTGCAGTGCTTTCATCTGCTAATTATTACTGACATTGATGATAAGAATTGAGAATGAATATCACTCCTGTTGATAGTTTGCAGCTACAAACAAAGTAGCTAATTATTAAAGAGTAACTCCATCTATTTTACACATCAGCATTTGTTTAAATGTCTTGGGAAGCAATGCCACAAATGTGCAGGAGCAGATGTGCCCTAGAGGTAACTGTGTAAAGACTGATAAATTGATGTCATATGATTCAGCCTAGGTAGGGTCTGAACACAAAGACATTTTTTTTTTACGATTATATTTCTTTTAAACTGTTCTTCCTGGGTCCAACAATGTTATAGCAGTCTCCAAAATGCAGTAATTGAAGGACTTTTGGACACAGGTTCACTCACTCTTTGTGTGAGAGTCTACATACACGAGTGAGCCAGCAGCAGTCAGATGGCTTGTCAGTCGGCATTGAGTTCAACAGCGAGACCGTTTGACGATCAGTCATGCTACTGCCACCCGATTCATCACAGCGGCAGTTTGATGGATCCGAGGTTCACCATGATGACAATGTGATGCATTTTGAACAGTTCCATTTTGTATTTCCATCACTTTTGACGCATACATATATTTTATACATGCGTATATTATATACGCATACATATATTTTATATATGTGCGTGTTTGTGTACATGCATATGAAAGCTCTAAGGTTTGTGTATTTCCATCTACAGGTGCAAACTTCGTCACAGATCCATTTTAGCTGATGATGATTAACTGTAAATCTGTCTCTTAATCTTAAGGTCTGTCATAGTTGAGTGTTGCCAACCAGTGCCAAATCCGCCCATCAGGCTCAGATGAAACAGAGAGAGTTTATTCACACGGACAGCCAAATCACATCAAACTGAGATTAAGAAAGAGAAGAAAAATCTTATTTCAAACCCTTTCAAGAGATTCATATTTAAATGGATTCCCTTTCCTATCCCAATTGGCTGAGGCTCACTTGAAGGTTAAACAGGAAGAACAGCGGATGTAGCTTCATCAGTCCAACTGGATATTAGGCGTTCATGTTTACCTTAATTAATGGCGATGTAGCCCAGAAAAGGAGGACAACATACAACAACTCCCCTTTACCATCATGACGGTGGATGGAGCCACTCATTTGATAAAAAAAACATGATTAGTAATTTGCTCCCATGTGGTTATGGGGGATGAGTTTAACCTAATTGGACGGAGAAAGAAGAAGGCAGATGTCTTTTAAACTGATAGGATGATACAGAGAAGTAGGAAAAACATATAACTGGATATGAGTAATAAGGCATTGCTCGGGCAAAACAGTTTGAAGGAGAACAAATTTAAATAGTCTTTCTGATTAAACTCCAAAGCTCCATCTAAAACCATCTTATGCAGCAAGACTCCAGGTCAGTCAAAGAGGGGCCAATTGGACTAATGACCTTTGTGTGAATGCTATGGTCCCAGACTGTGATCACCAATATTCATTAGATGGAGCTTAATATCTCGGAGAACCAAGAGCTTTGTTGTGCACTCGACCTGCTTTTTGAACCCCTTATTGAAAGGTTGTTTTGTTGTTTCTCATGAATTGATTTAAAGTCAGGCTTAGCTTTTAACAAATGTATTAGAGTGGAGCTCAGAATCATTGATGTCTTAGCATCTACATCTTTATTGACACCAAGTGAACTCAATCTGCTTATATCGTGCACCAGGTCCTTATTCAGAATTCTTATCAGAATTCTCTGAGTTTTTATCAACTTTGGTTCTTAAAACAGACAAAGTAATTATCGTAGGTGACTTTAATATTCATGTTGACGATGATAAAAATAGCCTTACTGTTGCATTTAACTCTATATTAGATTCTGTTGGTTTCTGTCAGAGTGTAAATAAACCAACCCACTGTTATAATCACACTCTCGACCTTGTTCTGATTTATGGTATTGAAATTGAGCAACTATTAGTCGAACCGCATAATCCTGCTTTATCCGACCATTTCTTAGTAACTTTTGAAGTACTGTTACTAGACTACAAAGCATTAGTCAAAAGCTCTTGCAGCAGAAACCTATCTGTTAGTGCTATAGCCACATTTAAGGAAGAGATTCAACCAATACTTAACTCGATAGCATGTCTGCTTGTAGGGGAGGAAACTTATACAAAATGTACACCACCCCAAATTGATCATGTTGTTGATAGTGCTATAGATGCGCTGCGAATAAAATTAGATTATGTTGCTCCTTTGAAAAAGAAGAAAATAAAACAACATAGATTAGCTCCATGGCATAATGCCGAAACCCGCAAAATAAAGCAAAAGTCTAGACAACTTGAAAGGATATGGCGTTCCACTAAACTTGAAGAATCTCGTTTAATTTGGCATATTACTCTCAATGAATATAAGAAAGCACTGCGTAAAGCGAGAGCAGCCTACTACTCTTCATTAATAGATGAGAATAAGAATAATGCAAGATTTCTTTTCAGCACTGTAGCCAGGCTGACAGAGAGCCACAGCTCGATTGAGCCTTCTATTCCCTTAGCACTCAGTAGTAATGATTTTATGTGCTTTTTTAACGATAAAATTGTTACTCTTAGAAACAAAATTAATGACCTCTTGCCTTCGACCAGTATAGTGTTATCAACAGCTCCCGAAATCGTAAGTTCTAATATTACACTAGATAGTAAACTAGAATGCTTTTCAGCCATTAACCTTGAACAATTACATTCAATGATTCTCTCTTCTAAACCATCAACGTGTATGTTAGACCCAATTCCAACTAAGCTGTTGAAGGAAGTTTTTCCATTAATTAGCACTTCTTTATTAAATATTATGAATATGTCTTTATTATCAGGCTATGTTCCACAATCATTCAAAGT
Organism: Pseudochaenichthys georgianus; assembly: GCF_902827115.2. Lineage (NCBI taxonomy): Eukaryota > Metazoa > Chordata > Actinopteri > Perciformes > Channichthyidae > Pseudochaenichthys > Pseudochaenichthys georgianus. The sequence continues at coordinate 30,993,479 of NC_047503.1, forward strand.
AGCAGTGATAAAACCGCTTCTTAAAAAGCACAACCTCGATCCAGAGGTTTTAGCCAACTATAGACCTATTTCTAATCTTCCGTTCCTCTCAAAAATTCTTGAGAAAGCGGTCGCAAAACAGTTGTGTGATTACTTAAAAAACAATGATTTATTTGAAGATTTTCAGTCTGGCTTTAGAACACATCATAGCACAGAGACAGCTCTGGTTAAAGTCACAAATGATATTCTAATAGCCTCAGACAAGGGACTTGTCTCTATTCTTGTTTTGCTCGATCTTAGTGCTGCATTTGATACTATCGACCATGATATCCTATTGCAAAGACTAGAGCACTTAGTTGGCATACAGGGAACTGCTTTAGGCTGGTTTAGGTCCTATCTATCTGAACGCTCTCAGTTTGTACGTGTTAACGATGAATCTTCCACGCAAACCAAAGTTAGCCATGGAGTGCCACAGGGCTCAGTGCTCGGACCTATTTTGTTCACATTATATATGCTTCCGTTAGGCAATATTATAAGGAATCATTCTGTAAACTTTCATTGCTATGCGGATGATACTCAACTATATTTATCAATCAAGCCTGATGAAATTAATCATCTAAATAAAATTCAAGACTGCCTTAAGGACTTAAAAACGTGGATGACCTTAAACTTTTTGATGTTAAACACGACCAAAACTGAAGTTATTGTACTTGGCCCGAAGAATCTACGAAACAAATTATCTAAAGACATACTAACTATGGATGGCATTAATTTGGCCTCCAGTGAGACTGTAAGGAATCTTGGTGTTATATTTGATCAGGATTTATCCTTTAACGCCCACATAAAATCAATTTCAAGGACCGCCTACTTCCATCTACGTAACATTGCAAAAATCAGGCATATCTTGCCTCAAAACGATGCAGAGAAACTAGTCCATGCATTTGTTACTTCTAGGCTGGATTATTGTAACTCTTTATTATCAGGGAGTACCAAGAAGTCAATCAAGTCGCTTCAGCTGATTCAAAATGCTGCGGCTCGTGTACTAACCAGAGTTAGGAAAAGGGACCACATTACTCCTGTTCTGGCTGCCTTACACTGGCTCCCTATAGAACACAGGATAGAATTTAAAATTCTTCTTCTCGCCTACAAAGCCCTTAATGGGCAGGCGCCATCTTACCTTAAAGAACTCATTATACCCTACTGTCCTACTAGGGCATTGCGTTCCAAGAATGCAGGGTTGTTGGTTGTTCCTAGAATCTTTAAAAGTACAATGGGAGCCAGAGCCTTTTCTTATCAAGCTCCACATTTGTGGAATCAGCTTCCAGTTTGTGTTCGGGCGGCAGACACCCTATCCATTTTTAAGAGTGCGCTTAAGACCTTCCTTTTTGATAAAGCTTATAGTTAGGGCTGATTAGATTCAGCCCCTAGTTTTGCTGATATAGGCTTAGTTTGTCGGGGGACATCTTACTTCTTCCTTCTCTCTGTCTATACCCGTGTACACTCATGTTCCGATTAACCCAGCTTCCCCAAATGTCTTTCTTTTTGGTGTCTATATACGCTGGGATCCGGAGTCATGGATGATCCTGCGGTCCTGTGTCCTGGATCGCGAGCGCTGGATCTTGAGTCGTGGCTGTGGTCCTGGATCATAGGTCCTGGATGGATATCCTCGTGGATTCATCTTCCTATTATACACACATGCATTTCCAAACATTTGGACTACCTATGTTGCAAATGTATTATCTTTTCAATTTACACACGGCATCTATTGCACGTCTGTCCGTCCTGGGAGAGGGATCCCTCCTCTGTTGCTCTCCCTGAGGTTTCTCCCATTTTTCCCTTTAAACTGGGTTTTCTTTGGAAGTTTTTCCTTGTACGATGTGAGGGTCTAAGGACAGAGGGTGTCGTATTGTCATACTGATATTCTGTACACACTGTGAAGACCACTGAGACAAATGTAACATTTGTGATATTGGGCTATATAAATAAACATTGATTGATTGATGAGGACAAAGACGTCCTAAGTCAAGAATTAACCGTCAAGCTTATTTACCTTCCATTCGATTACAAGAAAAACAAGCATACCTTTCAAATGCACCACCACCACTAACGGTCAGATCTTACCTACCAGGCAAAAATCATTCCCTTATCACTTTAATATTTGTGGTTTTGAGTGAACAGTGCAACATCATTCAGTACAGACGTTAATGCTCTCTACAGTGTATTCTGAATTACCTGACTTTTACTCTGGCAGAACTAACCTCAGATGCCCAGTGTGAGATGAGAGCATTTTCACAATGTTCTCTAATGGTGCATGAAAAGACCATTTTGATCTAATTGTTCATAGACTTCAGACACGTAGTCTTCAGATGTCTTCACCGTGCACATTATAGAGGATCCTCAAGAATAACTGTGACCTTATAAAAAAGGTTGTTTTTTTGCATTGATAATTACAGCTTCTATGCAAGGTACAGTGACACAAGCAGCACATCTGGTATGATTTCTATAAAAACACACTCAAATACACTTATTATCATCATCCATCCAAAGCAGGCATCATGGACTGTAATCCCACAAGTTCACTACCATCTGTGTGAATCCTCCCAGAGTCATTCATTGACCCATTTTTCTGGATTGACGTCGGAGAAGGGAACAGCCAAATCTCTCTCTCATCCTTTTATCCTCTTCTGTCCATCACTGCCAGTCATCTCCTGTTTCTTTGTAGTTGGCCGAGATAAAAATGACTCAACATCGTAACATTAATGCCAAGTGTGGTCCATTTTCCAATGTGTTAACGTGTGATTCTCACTTCTTTCAAACCGAGACCTAACCAATGACCCTGAAGTAATATTTGCTGTTGGTGTGGTAGTATCATCTCACGCAGGTTGATAACCCTGGTTTTTACTTGTCCGACTTATCAGGTACAATATAGTGACTTCTGCCCTTTTGGCCTTTAAAGATGTGTGCGCATATAATTCAATTGTGTGCTATATTCTCATACATCTACGGTTGCAAAAGATGTTGGGTTATTGAAACAAACCAACAATGAAACAAAACTACTTGGTTAGGTTCAAAAATAATATCATGGTTTGGCTTTAATTTGATCAGTGGGAGGCGTGTGGTGCAGTGGGTTGTGCCTTGGTGTTCGGATCAGGGGGTCACAGGTTCAAACCCCACTGCAGTCAGCATGTCGTTGTGTCCTTGGGAAAGACACTTCACCCCATATTGCTCCTGTGGGGATTGCCCACAGTATTGAGTATGTAAGTCGCTTTGGATAAAAGTGTCTAACATGTAATGTAATAAGTTTGTTCTGTTATTTGATAGACGCTTATATTAATATAAGTCAAAATTGAGAAGCATGCAGTTTGGTTGAGTTGAAATGTAATTTTTAGAAGACCAGGCTGCGTAAGAGAAACACATTTAATTCATAATGTATGAAACTTTAGTTGCTGAACTGGGTCAACAATATTGTTCTCGAACAGGTTTACAAACATTTCCAGTTATAGTCGGTTTTTTGTTTTGTGTGTGTTTTCTTTTTTTAAACATATGTACAAATGTTCCATAACCAGATGCTCAAGTAGGACAGGACAACCCAGATGAGTCATGCTTGAGCTTTATTGAATAATTCTGTTGAAACTACATAATCTGAAGGTATTTTCACAGGCACATCTGTTGTTTTTATGTATGAAGTGTCAGCTCAGCTCATATATTCCAGTGATAGTAAGAATACTGGAGATGACAAATTCCTCCAAAAGTACCTCTTGCTTGCGGGCTAGTATTTCATGCTTGCTGTGTGATTAAAATGGATTAACTTTTCCTTTGTCTATCTCTCTGACCTTCATTAAACCCTCTCCCCCTTGCTTTGTCTGCGATTTAGAGGCATTAAACCAAACTCATGAGTAAAAGTTAAATAATAAGGATAAAGGATCTCATCATGTGACAGTTCAATGTTACAGGTGTCAGTCCACAGGAAAGTCCTCTTAGATCGCATGTCTCTGGTGTAGTAGGGAAAGTTCACCAGACAGAGCGGTAAACCACAGATCATCTGACTTCTAATGGCTGTTTCGAGCAACGAGGTGAAAGAAGTAATCACTAACCAGGAACACAATGTAATTCTGCTTTGCTCAAAGAACTGATTCTACTAGTTGGAATTCCCTTCATCCCCATTGGGAAAGTCCATTTTGTTGTAATAAAATGCCTCTGTTGGACAGCAACATCAGCTAGTGTTAGCCTGAATGTAGTGAGGACAAAGGAGGACGCATTATCCACAAAGACAGGCGTGACAGTAGACACAAACACTGCGTGCGTGTGTGTGTCAGTATAGACTATTATTTTCCTCTAGGTCTTCTATCTTTCCTCAGCCCGAAAATGTGCTACCTTTGTTACTTGTTATCTTTCAAATAATTATGTGTATGAAGTCACTTTGCATTTAGTCACACCTTTACAGCAGCCTCTAACATTCAATACCATTATATGAAAACAAAGCCATGAAATTCATTTTTTGGTTGTTTGTTTGTGTTGTATCATTTATTTTCTTCTTTTACATCGATCTCTGACTTCCTGCATTTCCCCCATGCTTTATAAATAAACCCCAGAGAAAGAATGAATGTTTGTTTTCTTCAGTGGAAAGGTAGCAGCAAGGTAACAGCGGTGGTGTGAGCATTGAAGCGTTCTGTGATTATAGATTCACCTCCCTCACTGCACTGAGTGCTTTGTGTTCTGCCACAGTGAGACATCTGTCAGTATAGGAGTTGCTTCAAGTATCAATGTTAAATATCAAAAGGCAGCTACAGGGAAAGAATCTGCAGATTTGTTTTCTTCAGAATGAATCAATCTCTCCTATATTTTACATTTTCTTTACCTTTTCTGATAAAGAATGACGAACACCAACCTTGTGATGAAAGGAGACCAACTATTGCCCTTGAGTTTCCAAGGGAGTTTGATAGGGGGCTGTTTTTGAAATTAAATATTTAGCTTCGAAGCTTCTCAAATCCCTCCCAACACTGTGACCTTAAGATTTACAAATACACTTTTAATACATTTAATATTCATTATACTTCTTGAAAAAACTAATAATAAATCACTTTTTGGAGTTTACAGTGTTTATTTTTTACATGAAACATCAACCCAGTATCTTAAAGAAAATTTGAAAGAGGAAGAATGTGTGCACTTGCATCTGTGGAGTATCTGCAAAGCATGAGCTTCACCAGCTTTTTCTCTTGTTTATCGTGCAGCTCATCAAAAACCTGCCCATGTGAACCCACACAGTGACAGGAGTGAGTCACAACGCTGAGAACAGGACAGTCAAATGTTCAAAATATTTATTTTGATCTATCAATCAAAAGTTCTCTTACAGAACGCATCTTCAGAGAAACAAACCAAGAGTGTGTTTTTGTGTGGGGCGCATGTAAGAAATCAGACAAGTAATGAAGACAATACATTTATTTCTGACATAGTATAAAACATCTATGTGTGTGTGTGTGTGTGTGTGTGTGTGTGTGTGTGTGTGTGTGTGTGTGTGTGTGTGTGTGTGTGTGTGTGTGTGTGTGTGTGTGTGTGTGTGTGTGTGTGTGTGTGTGTGTGTCTACAGTGCTGATTTTTTCGAATATTTAGCATCCTCTTGCTCTTGCAGAGACAAACCTGCTGTTTCAGCCTAAAGGGTTTTCCTGAATATCAATAAGGATGCGTAATCTTTCAGTGAGCGAGGTGTAAGGAGAACCTGCAGGGAGCACCCCCGGCTTGTTGTCAAGGACAACACTATGCTCTTCCATCAAGCTGATGGTAACCTTGGGATAGGGATCAGCACTTTGTCCTGTCAACACTGACTGTCAAAGGTTCAAAATAATCATTGTGATCCATCAATCAAAAGTTGTCTTACAGAATGCATCTGTCATATTCAAAGAAAGAAACCAAGAGTGTGTTTCTCTCTGTGTGTGTGTGTGTGTGTGTGTGTGTGTGTGTGTGTGTGTGTGTGTGTGTGTGTGTGTGTGTGTGTGTGTGTGTGTGTGTGTGTGTGTGTGTGTGTGTGTGTGTGTGTGTGTGTGTGTGTGTGTGTGTGTGTCCTTCCATGCACAGTGTAGCTGACAGGTAAGATGTCACAGGCAGCAGAGGGAATCAGCCTGCTGGGCATCCATGTGCTAACAAGCCACATTTGCTTGTGTAACACTGTCAGCCATCTTTCTTTTATAGATTTAAACTGCCTGAGGACATTCAGGCAAAACAATATGTGTCAACAATTACATACATCATGTTCAGTGTTTTATACTATGTCAAAAGACCTCATGAAAGGAAAAACAAGAAGTGAGGATACCCGGCCCGGAGGAAGCCCGGGGTCCCCTTCTGGAGCCAGGCCCAGAAGGAGGACTCGTCGGCGAGCGTCTGGTGGCCGGGCTTGCCACGGAGCCCGGCCGGGCCCAGCCCGAAAAGGCAACGTGGGCAACACCTCCGCTTCTCTGTCCCGCGGGCCCACCACCTACGGGAAACATCGATGGGGTCGGGTGCGCTGCCAGACGGGTGGCAGTGAAAGCGGAGGGTCTCGACGGACCAGACCCGGGCGGCAGAAGCTGGCTTTGGGGACGTGGAACGTCACCTCTCTGGGGGGGAAGGAGCCGGAGCTTGTGCGGGAGGTGGAGCGGTACCAGTTGGATCTGGTTGGGCTCACCTCTACGCACAGCGTCGGCTCTGGAACCTTACTTCTGGATAGGGGTTGGACTCTATTCTTCTCCGGAGTTGCTCAAGGTGTGAGGCGCCGGGCGGGTGTGGGGATACTCACAAGTCCCCGTTTAGGTGCTTCGTTGTTGGAGTTTACCCCAGTGGACGAGAGGGTCGCCTCCCTACGCCTGCGGGTTATGGGGGGGAAAACTCTGACTGTTGTGTGTGCTTATGCACCCAACAGCAGTTCAGAGTATTCGGCCTTCTTGGAGACCCTGGAAAGAGTCCTGTATGGGGCTCCTGAAGGGGACTCCTTAGTCTTGCTGGGAGACTTCAACGCACATGTGGGCAATGATGGAGACACTTGGAGGGGCGTGATTGGGAGGAACGGCCCCCCTGATCTGAACCGGAGTGGTGGTTTGTTACTGGACTTCTGTGCTAGTCATGGATTGGCCATAACAAACACCATGTTCGAACATAAGGATGCTCATAAGTGTACGTGGTACCAGAGCACCCTAGGCAGAAGGTCCATGATCGATTTCGTTATCGTATCATCGGACCTGAGGCCGTATGTTTTGGACACTCGGGTAAAGAGAGGGGCGGAGTTGTCAACTGATCACCATCTGGTGGTGAGTTGGGTCGAGTGGCGGGGGAAGCCTCTGGATAGACCTGGTAAGCCCAAACGTGTAGTTCGGGTGAACTGGGAACGTCTGGAGGAGGCCCAAGTTCAGGAGGCCTTCAACTCACACCTCCGGCGGAGCTTTTCGGGCATTCCTGTGGAGGTTGGGGACATTGAACCAGAGTGGTCGGTGTTCAAAGCCTCTATTGCCGAAGCCGCGGTGGGGAGCTGTGGTCTCAAGGTCTTAGGTGCCTCAAGGGGCGGTAACCCTCGAACCTCCTGGTGGACACCGGTGGTCAGGGAAGCCGTCCGACTGAAGAAGGAGGCCTTCAGGGATTTGTTATCCCGGGGGACTCCCGAAGCAGTTGCAAGGTACCGACAGGCCCGAAGGGCAGCAGCCTCATCCGTGGCCGAGGCAAAGCAGCGGGTGTGGGAGAAGTTCGGAGAAGACATGGAGAAGGACTTTCGGGCGGCACCAAAGTTGTTCTGGAAAACTGTCCGACACCTCAGGAGGGGGAAGCAGGGAACCATCCAAGCTGTGTACAGTAAGGATGGGACGTTGTTGACCTCAACTGATGGAGTGTTGGGACGTTGGAAGGAACACTTTGAGGAACTCCTGAACCCGACAACTCCGCCCTCTATGTTAGAGGCAGAGCTGGAGTATGACGGGGGATCAACGCCAATCTCCCGGGGGGAGGTCACTGAGGTCGTCAAACAACTCCACAGTGGCAAAGCCCCGGGGGTGGATGAGATCCGCCCGGAAATGCTGAAGGCTCTGGGTGTTGAGGGACTGTCATGGTTGACACGTCTCATCAACGTTGCGTGGAAGTCGGAAACGGTACCGAAGGAGTGGCAGACCGGGGTGGTGGTCCCCCTTTTCAAAAAGGGGGATCAGAGGGTGTGTGCCAATTACAGAGGCATCACACTACTCAGCCTCCCCGGGAAAGTTTACTCCAAGGTACTCGAAAGGAGGGTCAGGCCGATTGTCGAACCTCAGATTGAGGAGGAACAATGCGGATTCCGTCCTGGTCGTGGAACGACGGATCAGCTTTTTACTCTCGCAAGGATCCTGGAGGGGGCCTGGGAGTACGCTTATCCGGTCTACATGTGTTTTGTAGACTTGGAGAAGGCGTATGACCGGGTTCCCAGGGAGTTACTGTGGGAGGTGCTGCGGGAGTATGGGGTGAGGGGGTCTCTACTCAGGGCCATCCAATCTCTGTACTCCCAAAGCGAGAGCTGTGTCCGGGTCCTCGGCAGTAAGTCGGACCCATTTCCGGTGAGGGTTGGCCTCCGCCAGGGCTGCGCTTTGTCACCAATCCTGTTTGTAATATACATGGATCGGATTTCGAGGCGTAGTCGTGGGGGGGGGGGGTCTGCAGTTCGGTGGACTAAGGATTGCACCACTGCTTTTTGCAGATGATGTGGTTCTGATGGCTTCATCGGTCTGCGACCTTCAGCACTCACTGGATCGGTTCGCAACCGAGTGTGAAGCGGCTGGGATGAGGATCAGCACCTCCAAATCTGAGGCCATGGTTCTCAGCAGGAAACCGATGGACTGTCCACTCCAAGTAGGGAATGAGTCCTTACCCCAAGTGAAGGAGTTCAAGTATCTCGGGGTCTTGTTCTCGAGTGAGGGATCAATGGAGCGTGAGATGGGCCGGAGAATCGGAGCAGCGGGAGCGGTATTGCAGTCGCTTTACCGCACCGTTGTGACGAAAAGGGAGCTGAGCCGGAAGGCAAAGCTCTCTGTCTACCGGGCCATTTTCGTTCCTACCCTCACCTATGGTCATGAAGGATGGGTCATGACCGAAAGAACGAGATCGCGGATACAAGCGGCCGAGATGGGTTTCCTCCGCCGGGTGGCTGGTGTCTCCCTTAGAGATAAGGTGAGAAGTTCGGTCATCAGGGAGGGACTCGGAGTTGAGCCGCTCCTCCTTCGCGTCGAAAGAAGCCAGTTGAGGTGGTTCGGGCACCTAGTTAGGATGCCACCTGGGCGCCTCCCTAGGGAGGTGTTCCAGGCACGTCCAGCTGGGAAGAGACCAAGGGGTAGACCTAGGACCAGGTGGAGGGATTATATCTCTTCGCTGGCCTGGGAGCGCCTTGGGATCCCCCAGTCAGAGCTGGTTGATGTCGCCAGGGAAAAGAAAGTTTGGGGCTCTCTGCTGGAACTGCTGCCCCCGCGACCCGACCACGGATAAGCGGGAGAAGATGGATGGATGGATGTTCAGTCTAACTTTGGAAAAATTAACTATATAATTTTCCGTTAAAACACTCACTGCATTTAACTGGCTGTGTGTGCATTTTTTGGAGGTATGGGAAATATTCCAGGCTCAAATCCCAATAATACAAAGACCCACGGCACAGTAGCTACACAACCATCCCCGCTAATGTTAAATCCTGGATATCAAATTCTGGATGTGTAATTGAATAATAATAATAATTCATTACATTTTTTATTAGTGCGCTTTTCAAGGCACTAAAAGTGCTTTACAATTACACATTACACATATTAGACATGTAACAGTTATTACTGTGGACAATACCCATAGGAGCAAATTAGGGTGAAGTGTCTTGCTCAAGGACACAACGGCCTGACTCAGTGGCGGCCGAAGCGGGTTTCGAACTGGCGTTCACCAACGCCCCTTGATCTGATGATGAAAGGTCATAGCATGCATAATATGCCAAATACACAAATTAGTTGTGTTACATTGATTATGTTTTCATCTCATAAAGAACAGGGGCCTATACTGCGAACCTGGTTCAACCTAACCTGGATATGTTTGAGTTAGCCGGTTGGCCTAATCCAAAACATACGCGCTCTCGCTAAACTGTCCTACGACGCTGGTTATCAAGTGGATCGCTCAAGCCAGCCGTGTCCTATCTAGTTAGGTGCGCGTTCACATGAAAGGGGTGGTATCTGGAGCATTCGACCAATCACAAACATGGAGTAGCATACTGACAGCGCAGCGTCATACTTCCTGAATGAAAAGTGAACTTTAATACTAGTCAAAAATGAAGAAGTTAAACTTTAAACATCCATGACTTAAACACTTTATCCAGGATAAAAGCCACATAGCTGCACCTGCAATGTGAATACAGCTGGAAAAAGAAAAAGTGTTTGAATGCGTACATTAACAGGTTTATGATATCACTGCCCCGTCTAAAACACGATCTGACTTCAATTACATTTGTCTCGAGTGTTTCGTCAATTTATGTGTTGCTTAAAATAATACTTCTGCATACAGTCTGTGACACTGTGAGTGTTGCACGGCCAGATACGGCTCAGCTGACTCAGATCAGGAGATATATGATACATTATGAAGTGATGTGCCGCGGACTGTACTTAATGTACTCTGATCCGGTTACTTATGTTGTGGCCGATATTTAAGTAAGCTTTCTTAACGCTAATGTTATAATAGTCAGATTGCTCTGAAGATGGGAGGTGATATTCTATTAATGTTCACGTTCACACAGTCGGTGATTTTTGCCGGCCGTCTTTCCTGCGACGGCAGTTTTTCTGTATTTCCTTTCTCCTGTAATATGACTTGATCGCTTTAAACTCCGCACACTGAGCTCTGATTGGTCAGCAGGCGGTGCTTTCACTGAGTTGAGCTCTTAGCCTGCAACCTAACCTGGTCCCGACCAGGTTAGCTGCTTAGCATATATTACCATGGAGATCTAGCTTGCTAAAAAGAGAACCAGCTTCGTAGGACCGGAAAGCCGGAGTTTTCCCTGAATTTAGCCGGCTAAGCGAAAATCCTGCTTCGCAGTATACCCCCCTGGTGTCACGGTTTGGCAAGAATGCGGACCCAAGAGCAGTAAAAAATAAGGAATCAAATGTTCTCAACAAAAAGCGAGCTTTATTTCAAAAAGCTGATAACAAACATCCACAAATGGGAACACGAGGAAGGATCAAGGAAACAACTGCCAGGAACAAACATGGAGACGACGACCCAACGAAAAACACTAGGGAAAGCAAGACTAAATACACACAAGAGTAATCACAAGACAAGACACAGCTGGAGAGGGGAGGTGAAACACGGGGGCAGCAGGTGAACTGGAGGGGAAACACAGGACGGAAAAAACCAGGAGCGAATACATATAAAAATAAAACAGGAAACTAAACACAAAACTAAGCTTGTGACAGAGGGATTTAAAAAAAAAGTATTATTATTATTGTTCTCCTTTGATAATTTTTACTAAGTGGATTTCTCAGTTCAGAATGTTACCTATGAGGCAAGTACAAGTGATTTACAGTGAGTACTTTTTTAGAGTCCTTTTATTTCAATCAAACCAATAACTTGAATATTATGTATACATTGATTTTGTGACTGCATCACATAATTTGCAACATGGCTTGTAGAACAAAGAGTAGAACTGAAACAACTGAGTTACATCTCCCTTCTCTTGTTTTCATTTTGAGGACATTTCTCAAACACAGAGTATTTCCGTCTGAAATATATGCACTTCCAAAACAGTAGGAGCTATGAAATACATTTCAAATCAATGCCCAGGCAAACCCACTGAGTCATCATTAGCCAAAGAGGTCAACAACGGTGGTAAGAGGCTATTTTTGATGAAATGCTTTGATGTATAAAGCACACAGCTGAGAGTCAGCCAGAGGGATGTTGTTCTTACTGTCTGTGGGATCTGAAGCACACAGGGCATGCTGCCTATTATTCTAAGTGCATCCATTCTATACATATTTCATTAGGAAAATGTTGGGATGGAAATCAAATTATAAATGACCCAGGAATGGTTTATTTGTCTTTGTGTTTGTTTTTGTTTTTTAGAAAAAGCGTTAGTACATAAAAATTCTATGGGGGTGTTAATGCTCGCAGAAAAAGTCTGGTTTTTAGTGCTAGGTGTTTTGGAAATAATATATTGTATTGAAATCATACCAGAGTGAAGAAAACATTCACAAGTCATCTGTCTCTAAAAGAGATGGAACAAAACTGCAAAATGTTTGGTCTTTCGGATTTCTATTTGTAATCTGTTAATCTTTACACAGGCCTGTGCTTACACAAATGAGTCATCTATGAATTTTATATATTTTTTAAATGGTTCCTCTGAACATTTACAATCTAGATTTAGGGCTTTAGATTTAAGAAACAACCTGTACAGATTATATTTCAATGCACAGGAGTGCTTAAAATAATGCAGTAGAAAACGTTGTTTTGAATCACATCACGTGGAAGTAAATGTCATACATGCTTTTGCTTTTCTGAATGTCTGACAGCAGCAAGCTTCCCTAGTGCATAGTGTTGTCCTTAACAACAACAACCCCCCCCCATACACCTTGCTCACTGAAAGATACACACACACGCACAGACAAACACAAACAAACAAACACACACACACACACACACACACACACACACACACACACACACACACACACACACACACACACACACACACACACACACACACACACACACACACACACACACACACACACACACACACACACAATGTGTTATCACAGGCCTGATTACTCCTATCCTATTCAATCCTCATTTCTCCCTCTGCCTTTCCTCACTTTTGATCACTCTCTTTCTGTCTGTCTACCTCGCTGTCATTGAGTGTTCCCTCAGCTATGCATTACAATACCCCGAACACTTTTCAAAGATGGGGAGGAAGGAGAAATTATTTGACAGCTCCATTCTGCCCTCTGAGCTTCATCTCTAAGGTTATTACAGTCTGTTGAAATGCATTGTTAGTCGGTCGTCTGCCAGGGCATATGGGAGCTTCTACCTACCTGCCAAAACAAAGCGCTGCATTACATCATGCCACCTCGATTCTGTCTCCTGAACTGAAGTGGGATAAAAAAAGAAGCTTTTCTGTCCCTCAATTGGCCTCAAAGGTGAAAAGAAGCAATCAAGTGCTTGTTACAATTCACAGCATATTATGCATTCACCCTCTTTCAAATGAATGGTTACTCCTCTTGATGGGAGGCTGGCTCTGGAATTGCCTTTTTCTGCCTTAGGAATGGAAATGGAGGTCTACAGTATGTGTGAAATTGACGTGATTCTTTTTCTATGTATGTAGCTCTCCAAGGGTTTTTCTTGGGATTGAGGAATTTCATTTAAAGGGTAAATAATAGCAAATGTAATTTATGCGTAAGATGTATGGAAATGCAGTAATGCATTAATGTAATTTATAATGTCAAAAATGGTAATGGTGTGTTCAATGAAGCATTATCAGATTAACATTATCCTCCTACTTGAGTTGAGATTACTTTATGGCCATCTGAGTCAAAATATTAACTTCTGATACATATATCTGGGTTTTATTGAGCTTGCCACAAGCTTGAATCAGTCTTAAATCATTAGTCACTGCAAGCAACCCCTTTAATCTTAGGAATACATTTATTTAGTTCAATATCTTCATGAAAATATTGATAAAAGCAGCAATACATATGCCCATTTAAAGTAATTGATGTGTAGTGATAAGGAAAGCAGAAGATCTACTGTATAGTGGAAAAGGTTGAATTATGATCATATTTTTAATGCAGCGTGTTTGGTTCAGAAATCCATAATCCAGTTGCTATATCATGAATAAAGTTTTCAATTATTGATAAAGCTATCCCTCATGCCACAGCTGAACCTGTCTGTTCTCCATACAGGACGCCTGGAAACGGTCTCAACCTATGAGAAAAAAACTGCTTGTGTAAACATGATTAAATGTATGATTACATCCTCCCTAGCACAAAACTAATTAGAAAATTCACATCTGATAGTGAGACGAGTTTTCAAAATGTAAGTGGACTGAAGCAGAGGGAAAATTGATCCCATTAATTCTCTCACTGCCATAAATGTCTCTATATTTCCTATCACATTAACTCATGTGTGCATCCCCATCACCTTGTATCATACTTCTTATTCCCACCAACCCCCCACCTCCCTTCTCCATCTCATCTTCCAGGCAGATAAATGAGCCCCAGCGAGCAGTGATTGGTTTCCATGACATTTCCAGGCTTTTGACTACTTATTCACATACAGACATTCATGCATTTCATTGTATTTGTTTCACCGGGGTTGATCTATGAGAAAAGGATTTCCCTCTTTCGGGTGTGCTTTCAATCTACATTTCATTTATGGTAATCATTTTAGAGCAATATTCTTCAATTCAGAACTATCTTTGTGGAGATATTGCCCGTAGCAGTTGTTTATGTATAATTAATTACCTACCACTCATTCAGGAACAGACGTGAAAAACAAATGCAAAGACGCAGAGTTTAAATTAAAAAAGATGATAAATCATAAAAAAAACATGTTGTTTTAAAATGTTATTGTAAAAAGACTGAAACTCTGGAATATATACCCTATTTGATTTTCTAATTCAGACTGCTGAAGCCCCTTTTTATTTCCTGCCTTAATTATAGAATGCATGTTAGTATTGTGAATTTTCACAATTATAAAATGCCTGCTCCTACATACAACTTCAGTCTCAAATCACGTTACCTTGCAAGGCAACATCGCGAGAGTTGCGAGATCACGCAGGAATAGCTACTTCATGTGCTATGATGTACATTCTTCCGTTGCACGCTAAACTCAAACTGGCGTCCCCATAATTCGGATTGCATGGCAAGAGGGGAAATCTGTAGGGGGTGTGGTCTCAAAAGCCATGCAGTAAGCAGTGTGCTATGTGCTATGTGCATGTGATTGAGGAATGGCATGGATATTCAAGTGTACTTGAATGGCATCTGTTTGTTTTAGTCAAAATTATCCAAAAATATACTTTCCCCAACTTTATTTAAGTTCCCTATGAAGAGCCAAACTTCATTTCATTTCATTTCAAACCTTTATTTAATCAGATTGGTCCCATTGAGATCATAGATCTCTTTTTCAAGGGAGACCTGCAGCATATAGGTTCCACATGAAACATAAAACAATAAAGGACATCATACATTATATTTACAGGATACATTTACATAGTTATAGACATTTACAAGTGCCCATAGTATCAACGAGCATTTCATTTAGCCTAGCTTTAAAAACATGCAGTTTTAGAAAATTCCCAGTTTACTCCCGTTTATTCCAACCCGGTATCACGGCAAGACGTGAACATGTGACGATTTACCATCCTGGGAGACGTGAAGATGTCACGATTTTGTCCCTTCAAACGTGACAGTTACACGGTATTGTTGACATGGCCCAACCAGTGGAGAAATACCCGGAAAGGCCAAGCAAATGCTCTACCCCGACGGTCGGTTGTTATTGTCAATATTAATATAATAATAATTTATTTCACACTCGATTTCGCCGATTTTCTTGTTGCCCCAGCTGGTTCACACCTCTTATAGCAGAAACAAAGGCTACATTAATGTATTAAATCGATGTTAATCCATGTGTATGGTTGTGGAATTAACGGACGTGATGTTGTGCGATTGCGTTGCCAGGCAACAGCTTGGGTTCATGTTAATTTACAAACTCTTCAACTACAACCCTAGTTATATTTAAAAACATTTTAGAAGGCCTCACAAAATACTTTAATGTACATTATAATTAAAATGTGAAGGAATATGTGTATAACAAAATACATCCGTCATAAACAATACCGGAAACAGACGTAGGCAAGATCCTCAGCTCCGTGATTGGATGTTTTAGCCGCAATGCACGTTGGGATATGGTGTTTATGCAACACATTCTCACTCCCAACTCGGCCTATGTTGACGTTATGTCAGGGTCCCTGTCATCATTTTCCAACGCAAGGGGGGGGGCCTTTAGCGTGGAGTTTCAACTATCAGGGAGTCCCATTGACTTGCATAGAGCTCCCTGAACGTTGGTAATAGACGAGTTGGGATAGCGGCAAAATACTCTCCGCAGATCCATTCTCACAGCGTTTATCAACCTTTTTATAATTCAATAGCAAGCCACACTTATTGTGTTTACTTCTTTATTTTAATTGAATAATGTCGGACTTTTGTTGCCGTCAGTTACGGGGAGAGTAGGGGCTCAGAAAACTGAAATCTGTATTGTTTCATAGTTTTTTCCTTCTAATTTTGTATTATTTTCTAAACCACACACTGTTATTTACTTAACAATAAGACACAATTATCCTTGTGTTTATTTATTTGTTTGATTGTATAATGTTGGACTTTTGGAGTCCGTCAGGGTTTTCGGATTTCACATCGCATGAACACCATATCCCAACATGCATTGCGGCTAAAACATCCAATCACCGAGCTGAGGATCTTGCCTACGTCTGTTTCCGGTATTGTTTATGACGGATGTATTTTGTTATACACACATTCCTTCACATTTTAATTTACATTAAAGTATTTCGTGAGGCCTTCTAAAATGTTTTAAAATATAACTAGGGTTGTAGTTGAAGAGTTTGTAAATGAACATAAACCCAAGCTGTTGCCTGGCAACGCAATCGCACAACGTCACGTCCGTTAATTCCACCACCACACACATGGATTAACATCAATTTAATACATTAATGTAGCCTTTGTTTCTGCTAAAAGAGGTGTCGACCAGCTAGGGCAGGAGTGGCCAACCCGCGGCTCTCGAGCCGCATGCGGCTCTTTGCCGAGTCTCATGCAGCTCCTCAGTCAGGCCCGGACTGGCCATCGGGAGGGCCGGGAGGTTTCCCGATGGCCTGGCCTGTGAAGTGGCCTGCTAGCCTGAGGATTTTTTTTTTTATACATGTATTGTGAACGCAACACTGCGCAAATGTGGGTCTGACCCTGCCTCACAGAGGGTGACTGGCTGTCTACATGATGTGGCATGCCGACATGGCCACTTTCATACAGATCACACTCGATTGGTCTCTGTGTGTCATTCAAGCTCGGGAGGGTGTGTGTTATGTGTGGCGCGAGCGAGTGAGATAAAGCGCGCACACCGGTTACGTGTATTGTTGTTGTTGTTAGCATCTGGTGCTAGCTAGCTGCGCTACCGGATATAAGGAGCTGTTTCGGCAACAAGGTGGTTGGAGAGTCCTCTCCTGTCAGTCTGAGAGACTGATAACTACAGCTCAGGTGAGGTAAATTACTCTCTTGCCCCTTTCACACCAGCGCCTTTTCAGCTCCGGCTCGGAGCTAGAGCCTGAAAAGCGCCCGGTTTTCCAGTTCACACCGGAGCTGCGCCGGCTCTTAGCTCCGGAATCCGCTTCATTTCCAGCTCCAAAAAATTGTCGGTCCAGAGGCAAGAGCTTTGGAGCTAAGAGGCGACGTCGCTTACGTCTCTCTTACGTCGAGGCGTGCAGGAAACTAAACCCACCTCCCATGGGTCGACTGTCATGCCTGCCTACAAGCAGTAGTGCCTATAAACACACTTTATAAAGTCAGGCAACACTAACCAGGCTTCGTGTGATTCTGTTTATTTGTGCCTTACTTTGACCATCCGTTCGCTGTTATCGATCATTGTGGAGAGAGGCAGACGTGTTGTTTTGTATTATTGCAGCTATCGGATGCAAGTAGTCAGTTTAGCTTCGGTTGCTATGCTAACATCACCCGTTTTATACCAGAGAAACTTTCATAACAGCGTTGTGATACCAAACAGTGTCAATTCAGACTGACACACATTCACTTAGGCTAAGGGAACTGGGGATATGCATCAGCTGCTTGTGTGAGTCGGACAGTGAATACTTTAGAGCGGCCGCTGCAGTGTGAGCTAACCGGGAGCTAACGGGAGAATAAACTCCATGGAAGAGCAGCACTGCAGTGGTCGGTAAATGCTGCAGAAACACATTAATAAACAATGAACCACGGCACTCTGGAGCAAAGTATAAGGTTGGAGAAGTCGTTATTCAATTTATTCTGGCTTCGTGTGATTAAAAGCAACACGATCATCGACCCGACGCAGTTGTTGTTGTGAGCTGCCGTTGGGGGGCAAATCAGCGATGTAAACGGTGACGTCATGACGCAGCAAGGGCAGCTCTGGGGCGCCAGTGGGCGGTGTGCACAGAGCGGGAGCTGAAAAGGGAAACCGGAGCTGAACCAGAAAAGCTCCCGCTCGGAGCTAGAAACTGAAAAGCGCTGGTGTGAAAGCCGCATCTGAGTGCTTAGATAGTTAACTTATGGCGCATTTCCACTGCAGCGGGTAGCCCCGTTTAAGCGTCCTGGACCGTCCTCAAGCAGCCAGGCCAATTTTTGGTGGCATTTCCATATAGCCTAGTACCGGCTAGCGGGTACTTTTTCCCTCTTTTTCCGGCCCCATAAAATCGTGGTTCTATCAGACCAGGCCAGGGCTGTGACGTCAACACTCGACTGCTGATTGGTCAGAGAGAATCGTCACAAGATCGCGCGCGAGATCATCCCTTGCGTCACATATATATCAAGAAGCAAGCTTGCAGCATTTTGTAAACGGAGGAGCTACAAAAATGGCAACGTCGAAGAAAAGCACACCGTGGTCGACCGAGGAGGTGACGACGTTCCTACATCTCATTGGGGATGATAAAATCCAGCGGGAGCTCGACGGAACAACGCGAAATGTGAAAGTGTTCCAGGATGTCTCTGCACAGATGTCCGAGCGCAGATTTTCGAGGACTTTCCTGCGATGTAGGGAAAACGGCAATGGCTTTACTGGAGTCCCTGCAAGGTACGCTCACTTCTAACAAAGAAGTCTATTTTATCCTTACATTAATGTTCGACAACCCATGCTTTTATGGAGCCCCGGAGAGCTACATAGCTAGCTAAGGCAGATAGCCTAGGCAGATAGCCTTAGCTAGAGCTATTGTTTGCTAATACCATATGTGCCATTGTTTACGTTCAGTTTTTATTTTCTATAGTTGTTGTTGCTATTTAGTATTGTGCTGCAGTAGTTTGTGGAATTAACAAGTCATTTTGCTGTTCTAGATGATTACATTGGGACTCGTGAGGAGGAACATTCCCGAACAACGGGTGATGGCATTGTTCCGTCCACATCGTCATTGAATCCAGAACGGACCCCAGCCGAAGAATCGACACCGACTCAACCACCAACACCGAGTGCCATCACGACACCGCAGCGTGTGGTTCTAGGTAAGAAATAGAAATGGCAAAACGACTGGAATTGTTTTTTTGTTTTTTTAAACCGTGGATCATCCATCGTCAGTAATTAAAATAAGCTATATCACTGTGTGGAAATGCTCTGTTACAAGTAAAGTCTTAGCTAGTAAGCAGCTAGTACAGTTGTGTGTGACATCCTATCATATACATACATTTATATTCATTATCAACAGGCTGGACATAATGTAATTCACTTTCACAATCATTGTAAACATCTAGGGCCAGAACTTTCTTTAGTTCACCTTACTGTTGTTCTGTTTATACATGTTATTCTTATATCCTTGTGTGACCTGTACCTGTCCTGTGTGTTTTCCTTATTGCTAATTATTATCTTATTGTCACCCAGGCAAGAGGAAACGAGGAGGAGAGGATCGGGCCCAGCAGGAACGGCACCATGACTGGGCAGCCGACGTGGCCCGTCTCCTCCCTGATACTTCAAAAAACCTTAATAGTTATTGTACATATTATATATTTTTTATCTAGTTAATTTTTAAATGCAACATTTGTACTTCCTTGTTTATTTATTTTCTTTAAAATGTTCATTTTATATTTACAATTCCATGTATATTTATGCTGGCTGCAATACAGTTTTACATTTTTTATTTGTATTGTTTAATGGCATGCCTTTTTGATACAACATTTGTATTTTTATACTGCCATCAATAAAGTACTTATTTGACTTATCTTATCTCTTGTTGATAATGAATGGCACCCAACAGAAAAAAATCATAAACATACATGAATTTATAAAGCAATAACAAACACCATCAGTTAGGAAAAAGCCCCTTACTTTTAAGAGATTTAAAGCAAGAAATTGAGTTTGCTAGCTTGAGGTCCTCCTCTAAAACATTATTACATGTTTATTTTGTAATGGTATTAAGAATACATGATAAATACATAATACATGTAGAAATTGCTCAATTGTAATACCCTCGTTCTACTAGACTCAAACAACACATTCCTTATATATTTCAAAGACGAGAGAACAAAATAAACCTATAACCCATTCAAGCAAGCTTTTAACATGTCTAGAAGAAAGATTGAGGTTATATTTAATATATTATTTTATGTTGTGGATACTTTAGTCTCCATCCATGGTTACAATTGTCCACACTATTTTACACTTGCATTTATGAATATAGTGTTGCCGTGTTTTACACTTTAGTATTTATGTTTATAGTTAGCTTTGATATTCGCTTAATTGATTAGAAAGATTTTCTTTTCATGATCTGATATTTCCTCAAATGTCATTATGGGGCAGTACTTACTGGTGCTTGAATTTCAAATATTCAATTCAGATAATATTTGTTTAAAACATTTGACAAACACATGTATATGAAAAAAAAAGGATTTATTTATGTTCAATACAATGAATACAATACAATGCTTGCTGTGATCACTTTCCTTCTTGCTGTGATAACAAGCCACACACCAAGGCCCTTTCTCATTTCTCGAACTCCCCTCCTCGACTCCTATCCTCGATACTTAGTCCCGCCCACAGGAGATGCGAGCGGAGGAGCCGAGGAGGGGAACCGAGGAGAGAGGAGGGGAAGCAGCAGGTGGTTAGAGAAATGAGAACTCCTCTCCTCTGAGCGGTCATTTTAAAGAGACGCCCATTAATGATGACAGGAGGCACAGCAGCCCTCTGTCTGATGGACACATGTGTTCAAGACCACTTATATATTTACTTTGATTCATTCACAGTGCGGTGTCATGAGACAATAACAGGCTACAGATGCGGACACGCACACACACATATATGTGTATATATTTATATAAATAAATACAATTTCAGAATCAAACAGAGCACTCTCATAACTCGTAACACTATCAGAGACTGGATATATCCCCCCCCCCCCTCTCCCCTCTGGTCGCTACAATGAGGAAAATAAATTACGGGCCAAAAGTTGTATTTACAAGTATTACAAGTAAGCAGAGGACACCAAACCAACTGAGACCTGTCTGTCCGCTGCATCTACGCACACACTGTACCACACACACACACACACACACACACACACACACACACACACACACACACACACACACACACACACACACACACACACACACACACACACACACACACACACACACACACACACACACACACACAGCTCCTAAAACAGGCTACAGCCGTTGTGTATTTTATTGTGAAGCACTAAATGGTTTTAGAAAAATATCGACTCTTTGTAGATATCTACTAAACTAAAGCAAATAAAGAGAGTAGGCCTGTTATACTGAGTGATATATATTGTACACACTGCTCTGCTTTCTGCACCTCACAGCTGTTCTCACTGTAAACATCGCGTCGCGATGAAAGCAGTTTCTAAAATAATATCCAGGAGATGCATGCAGAGCTGTGATTGGCTGAGATACGTCCGGCCGTGCGTCACGACTCTTTGAAACATCTCTGTTCCCGGAAATGCATCCGCGAAGGAGCCGTGGAGGACCATGGAGGACCCATCAGTGTATCCTCGGTTAGAGCTCCTCCAGAGAGCCTCCTCGACGCTCGGTCCTCGACGTGCATTTAGAGAAATGGGATGTCCTTCAACATGGCGCGCTAAAATTCATTTCCGGGTCACTACCGGAGGACAGAGGAGTCGAGGAGGGGGATTTGATGAAATGAGAAAGGGCCCAAGAAACAAGTAAACGATCGCTTCCACATCCTCCATTGTTGTGTGTGTTTTGTGAGTTGTGTCGCATTGAAGATGACGCCACTGCAGTTTTACCCAGCGTCGCTCCGACCAAAAAGCTGATCGCCCCGCCTACACTGCGTTGCTACCCCAGGTCCTAAACTGTAATGGAAATGCGCCACGGCCTCGGCCGGCCAGCGAGGCAGCCCGAGGCCTGAGCGAGGACGTTATTCTTATCTAAACACAGGGCTGATAGCTCATATATAGGATTTCAACGGTCTTTTATTTTGAAACTCCACATCAGAATGTCCTGATTTTTTCTGGGTGAGTAGATGGGCTGTCCTTCTATCACCCTGCAGTGAGATGAGTCTTGCATCAGGGAGAGATTTCGTTTTATTCTTATCTAAACACAGGGCTGATAGCTCATATATGGGATTTCAAAGGACTTTTATTTTGAAACTCCACATCAGAATGTCCTGATTTTTTCTGGGTGAGTAGATGGGCTGTCCTTCTATCACCCTGCAGTGAGATGAGTCTTGCATCAGGGAGAGATTTCGTTTTATTCTTATCTAAACACAGGACTGATAGCTCATATATGGGATTTCAAAGGTCTTTTATTTTGAAACTCCACATCAGAATGTCCTGATTGTTTCTGGGTGAGTAGATGGGCTGTCCTTCTATCACCCTGCAGTGAGATGAGTCTTGCATCAGGGAGAGATTTCGTTTTATTCTTATCTAAACACAGGGCTGATAGCTCATATATGAGATTTCAATATGAGATTTCAAAGGACTTTTATATGAGATTTCAATATGAGATTTCAAAGGACTTTTATTTTGAAACTCCTTACATTTTACATTTACTCGTGGTAGTTATACGTAGTTTGTTTTCAATAATTATTGATCACATTATATAGTACATATTTCTTAATTTAATATGTTTGGTTTGTTTTTATAGGTGCTTTTGTTATTGACCGAGTAAGCGCTGGGATTTTACCGTAATGCTTCTAATATTCGCGCACCCCAATATCACGTGCGGGCTGGCTTGACTGTGTTTTCCCAAGTGGAGGCTGGCTTGACCGCAGTCCTTTCATGCATTTGAGCCCCTTCCACATCCTCTGCACGTTTCAAAGAAGCAACATGGATAGTAAGATACTACTTTTTTGAAATGTTTTGAACTGAGAGTTTGTGTGTGAGACACAATGTTAATGATTGACAATAACTGGCCTCTGGACTTAATACTGGTAGGAGAGGTTTAAGTCCATTTCTGTCAATATCATGGACTGTGACATTTATAGGAAATCTGGCTGAGCGGAGGTACATGTTTCTGTATGTGAGAGGGCGTGTCTGTCTATGGGAGGGTGTGTGTGTGTGTGTGTGTGCGTGTGTGTGTGTGTGTGTGTGTGTGTGTGTGTGTGTGTGTGTGTGTGTGTGTGTGTGTGTGTGTGTGTGTGTGTGTGTGTGTGTGTGTGTGTGTGTGCGCGCCAATTATTGTTCATTTTTAGATTTTAATTTTGTATGTGTGAGAGATAGAGAGGGGCACACAGAAAGGCTGAGAGCAAAAGAGAGAAGGAGAGAGAGAGGTCGGGGGCATACACCCAGCATGTGTGCCTGTGCGTATGATGTGGCTCTTTGCAGTAACACAGTAAAATGATTGGCTCTTTACCTCTGATTGGTTGGCCACCCCTGAGCTAGGGCAACAAGAAAATCGGCGAAATCGAGTGTGACTATTAAAAAATAAATTATTATTATATTAATATTGACAATAACAACCGACCGTCGTGGTAGATTCACATTTCCGGGTATTTCTCCACTGGTTGGGCCATGTTAACAATACTGTGTAACTGTCACGTTTGAAGGGACGAAATCGTGCTATCTTCACGTCTCCCAGCATGGTAAATCG
Source organism: Pseudochaenichthys georgianus (assembly GCF_902827115.2). Taxonomy (NCBI): domain Eukaryota; kingdom Metazoa; phylum Chordata; class Actinopteri; order Perciformes; family Channichthyidae; genus Pseudochaenichthys; species Pseudochaenichthys georgianus. The sequence goes on from NC_047503.1 coordinate 31,017,259, forward strand.
TCACATGTTCACATCTTGCCATGATACCGTGTTGGTTTATTCCCATAAATTCCCGTTTATTCCCTTAAATTCCCGTTTATTCTCATGGAAAGTTTCCATCTTTGAAAATTCCCGGAATTTTGCAACCCGAGTAAGACGTGACACTAACCCTTAAACCAGGGGTGGGGAACCTCCGGCCTCCGGGCCGTATACGGCCCGCGAGACAATTTGGTACGGCCCTCGATGTCATTTATAACACACGCAAAAAATAAAAAAATGAAAGAAATCTAGACCGCAAACAAATTAAACAAGCGAGTGCCTGTTTTTCCTGGCCAAGGTCAGGGTCCTTGAACACAACACGAGCCTAACGTGTCATCACGTGGTATATGTCTCGACTGACAGGGGTGCAGTTCTGACGGAGAGCACCAGAACGCCACTTCAGAAATTGCAGTACCGATAAGTCCATACACATGCCGCAGTTTCTGCGTGTCTGTGTCTTTAGTTGAAAGCCCAGTGGCGATCTGCTCATCTGTCATACTGATCAGACAGTCAATAACTGTGTTGTTATCATTAGCATCTGGTTAGCTAGCTATGCTAACGAATATAAGAAGCTTTTTCTACAACCAGTGAGGTAAAGGCACATCTTTATATGATCATTATAGTTATAAAAAAAATAAGAGAATAAAGTAAACAGGTATAAAATACTATATGACAGTTATTAATAAAGAAGAATACCGTTTGAAAGGGGAGTGATTTGTCAAATATCCATAAATTAAAAGAAAATCTGCTTACAGTTGTGTTTGGGTGTTGAGAGATGTGTCCATAGATCTCCTAATGTTGCTCTCAAAGTGCACCAGGTTGATGCTTTTAACTTCAACATTTAAAAAAAATCTTCCCAGGGGAGCACGCCACACCCTGCACGTGCATGCATACGCGAGTCATGGTGAGATATCTGGATTAAGAGGTTGCTTTTTCTTTGCACAGAATGAAATGAATGGGCTGTGATTTTAGTTTTTTTAAGCAGAGGTCAATAACTTGTACGGCCCTCTGAGGATATTGTAAAAATTGAAATGGCCCTTGAGAGGAAAAAGGTTCCCCACCCCTGCCTTAAACCTTACCAAAGGATTCAGTGGCCCATGGATATTGAGATATGGCCAGAAATCATAACTTTAACATAACATTGTTACTTTCACTACAACAGTTTTAGTTATTTAGGCTGGAAATACATGTGGAATGTCAACCCTGCTCATCTTGAATCACCCACCATCAGTAAGTAAGACAGTGTATTATAAACAAGCATTTGCAGTAGGCCACCACGCAATGCAGGCTACAACTAGCCTAGAGGAAAAGTGCGCAATGCTCGGCTTGGTCAAATGAAATCCCATTACAATATGCCATGTTGTTGCCTTTTAACCAGGGTGTATCTGTGTTAGTTGCAAGTAAACGTATTTGCACTGAGGCTGCGGCCCCACGAGGACGAAAACGGCTAAACGCATAGGATTAACGCAAACGCAATCGCAAACGGCTTCCGTCCACATGCAATAATTATCCGGATAGTGTCTGCCCATACGAGACCGCTCCGTTTAGCTCCAACCGCTGGAGAAGCTGCAGTACATATGCAGGAGCCTCTACGTGGCGCTGTAACTTCCTCCACAAAAGCAGCGAAGAAGCATGGTTGTCATGGTTGCCCTTCTATTTATTCTCCGCGGTGGGGGCCGAGGGAACCGGGCAGAGTTTTTCGCCAGTCAGCGTGTATTAAAGTTGAAATCTTCCGGACAAAATTATAAAAGTGCCGGTCAAAGGTCTTCTTTGTTATTTATTGAGCTTTAAAACAAATGAATAACGACTCTATATAATATAATGATAAAATACACGGAGCCTCTCTTTTTCCTCCCTCTCTTCGGACAGCGCCAGTGTCTGTCTCATGCAGCAGCTCATCCAGTAATCAGTGACCCGGCCGACTGTAAAAATAAACATATTTATAACTAGTTTAGGGAGTTTGAGAGGTAATTAAAATAGCTAAGGGTGATGATCTGACTTGAAGTGTGTGTTTTGCTGCAGAGGGAGGAGCTGCAGGTGAGCAGAGCTGCGTGTCTCCGTCCTGTCAGATTAGACTTCACTGGCGAGAGAAAGATAAATAATCTGAATTCAGGGTGCAGTTTACTTTGACGTGGGGGTGAGCAGCAGAGGTGGGGAGAGGCGGGGCTATTGCCTCATCATTATTGCTGTAGATGTTGCACAAACAACTGTAGCATGGTCAATAGCGTCCGGAGCACGATAGCAACTCTGCGATCCGCCATTGTTGTTGTTGTTGGTGGCGAAACACTTCAGCACTGGCGCGGGGTAAGCGGAGGTGAGCAGAAGAGGTGGGGAGAGGCGGGGCTATTGCGCAATCACTATCAGTGATCTGAAAATGTCCGTATAGGGCGCACACACGGAGCTGTTTGACCCCCCAGAGAGTGGCGTATGCATTTCTATCCACCTTGGGACCCGTTGTCGTTTCCTCAGTCGTTTAGTGCCATATTCGGTCGTCCTCGTGTGGCCGAACGGTCTATATGACACTAAACAGTAACGCAAACGACCGAATTCGTCCTCGTGGGGCCGCAGCCTAAACTAGTAGAAAAATCACAACTTCACTTTGCCTAGATTGATTGTTTCTTGAATGGCAGCAATCAATTTGTTTCTCTTTCTCTTTTGTTTAACTGTTGTCTGTCTGTGACAAAATAGATCAGAATTGTAGTTAAACTTATTTGAAAAGTCAATAGTCGGCCTAGGCCAGGGGTTGGCAACCCGGGCCGCATGCGGCCCTTTAAGCCCTCTGCTCTGGCTCCCTTGAGTTTAGACACAAATAAGAAGGAAATAAAGTAAAAGTATTTGTAGGACTATTTATATTTTGTTGCATGGTTGAAAATGTTTCGTATCTTGTATTTTGAGGTGATACTGTGACACATAAATAAAAAACAAAACGGTTTTAATTAGGTCAACTAAAATATGCGCCACATCCTGCTCCGGTCCCGCGCGAGCGCCTTTTCTTGGAGGCGAATAACCCCCGGCTCGATGAGCGAACTATGGATAAATCAAAGAAAAGTACCGGAGGAACACAGGATTTAATTCTGCGTGGACAGAGTTATCTGCTTTCACAGCAAACGATGCTGGTTTACCGGTATGTCTGTTATGTAGAGAGAAGTTGTCAACGGTGGTGCAGCCTTTACGAGGGAGAGGAAGACAGCTGACGATCGTCAGTCATAATTCAATGGGGTATGTAATTTATTTCAGAAAACACTTTTTGTTATATTCCATGGAATGCTCTTAACGTCCCGATAGCAATGAATATATTAAATGCTTTGACAATAAATACATACAAAAATTAATCTGTGGAAGCCGTAGCGCTGTAAAAAGCACGACCAATCATCTGCTTCAGCCCGGCTAAAATAACTGGATGGCCTACCTGCCTGTCAGCCTTCCATCTGTGCACAAACTTATCTCGTGCCCTCATTGGTCATGTGCGCGTTCGTGTGTGTTGGAGGCGCTAGGCTTGTTTGAGACAAGCAAGACCTGCGCAGACCTGCGCAGTTGCGATCAACGTCTTGCTAGTGCGTTGCATGATGGTTAGTCATTTTGTCCGACTTGCTCTGGAGGCTCGCCCACATGAGACTTTGAAATCTCGCGGGACAAAGACGCCCGCAGCCTTGAGAGCGAGGCGAGGTGAATTGGCGCAGTTGCTCTCCACGAGCTGCGGAAGCGAAATGCTTGATGGGAAACGGCTCACTGGTATCTCGAGCTGAGCGCTCATTGGTGGTTTTTACCACGTGCTGCTGATGAAACTCTCCAATTGGCTGGCAAAAGTTTGTTGTTGTTTTGTGTCAGTTTTACGTCGCCACATCCATTCCCATTTGTCATCATTGTTCCACAATGTTTATCATCATGAAATTAATATCTATATATTTTATACTATACTGCTTACCGTTTTCATACTTTATATATCTTAGCATATTCATACACAGTGTTCATACTGCTCACAGGCTGATATCTAGTGTATTCATACCCCACTGTTTATTCATCATTCAATTTATTCTATATGTTATTCTGTAGATTGTGTACATTACTTTCCACTTCGCTGCTTGTTGCACCTGGTTAGAAGCTAAACTGCATTTCGTTGTCTCAGTACCTGTAATATGTGCAATAACAATAAAGTTTCTCTTTAAGTTAAACCAAATCATTAAAATAAAATCTAATGTAATGATTTGGTTTAACCTTATTTATTGAATACATCATTTAAAATGGCAAGATTAAATTAAATTACATCCATGTTGTACACATCATAAAGCTTAAAGTGGCAGCTAAAGAATGAACACAGCAGCAGGTCTGTTCAATTCATGCTCATGAAGCTTCATGTGTGCGGATCTGAAGGGACTGATCATTTGTAGCCTGTCCACCTATCAGTTTTGCAAACATTAAGAGGGAGGAGCATTATTATGGAACCCAGTCGTGGTTCATCATCATGTCATTCTCCATACAATACATGTGGGATTTCTATTGCATCCACTTAATCTGCAACGAAAAACGCCAACGCAATTTCCGCCATTGCAAACCCAGCCAGTCAAGCCGACTCCGAGTCCGAGCTGTCCGACTTAAGACGAGCTTTTTGACACCTCCCCCGGCTGCGATCGGCTACTCTCGTCTACTTTCGAGGCGAGCCGCAATGTGTCTCAAACAAGCCTAATAGTATGAAGCTGCAGCGTCGGAGACAGCAGTTACAGAACCGCACACACAGGTCCCGCGTCACGTGACGGTCAACGCACGTTCACATGAATGTTTATATATATATATTCTCTTAATTTAGTTGAGAATTTCAAAAATATAGTCTTTTATATGTATATTAAACAACACTGTTAATTTAGTTTTGGGTATGTTTATAATTCTCGTTTCATTATTATTCAAAAGAAAACAACACTGTTAAACACTGTTCCTTCTACAGTATCATAATTCTCGTTTCATTATTATTCAAAAGAAAACAACACTGTTCCTTCTACAGTATCATAATTCTCGTTTCATTATTAATAAATCAAAAGGTGTCTTCGAAGAGGTGCTAGATTACTGAAAAACAACTGTTAGTGTGTTCATGCACCAGCCTGCAAAAGATAAACAAGCAGTTTGACCGAGAGGCATTTCAGTTCAGAATACATTTTTATTTATTTGTATTGCGGGGTCTGCTGTTTCTTCACTGGGGGTGAGGCGGGGTCTGCTGTTCCCTCTCGAGGGAGATAACCTGTCGTGGCACTCTGAATATTGGCTGAAGGGTTCCCTCCAGCAAGCTTCTGGCCTCCAGAGTCCAGAAGGCAAATAAGAACAAGACGTCATCTAAAGTATTGCATAGGGAAAGGCTAAGGCATTGGTGCACAATTGATATGCATTAATAATCTCAACAATAACTGACTAAAACACCTCATGCAATATTACAAAACATGTCAAAATGATGACACTGTCTGATAAACGGTAAACAGGCAGTCAGCACAGTAAAGATTATTTACAATGAATTCAAATTGTAATACAATGACTATTAAAGAAGCATTTACACTGAAGACAGAACTTAGGCTACTGCTGATTTAATGTAGTGGACATATTGACATGCTTTTGTCATCCGTTGAAGTTTAATTAATTAGCTGACTATAATTAATCATTAGGGTTGGGAAGTTTACTTTTTTTAAATGTAGTAGGTTACAGATGAGTAATTACCCTGTTAAAAATGTAATAGGTAATGTAACTTGACTATGTAACTATTTGTATTGAAATTCTAATGTTAATTATGGTTATTTTATGTTTTTTGTGAGTCACTTTGGATAAAAGCCTCTGTCAAATAACATAACCATAACATACAGTTTCATTAAACAAATAAACAAAATGGTTAACAGTTGGTTTTGCAGCGAGTCATCATAGGCTAACAGATTACATTTAGCACTTGTTGCTTGTATGGCTGTTCAATACAACAGAATAGTTGTTAACTTTAAAAAAACAAAACATGATTCACATTACTCACACTCTTACTGTAATTAGTGATTCAATTACTCAACTATGACACCTAGTTGGGCTTGCCAAAATCACGCTAGTTTCATTAAACAAATGATCAAATATGCTAACGAAGCTAATGCTTTTGGTAATGCTTTTGCCGAAAGCTATAGCTAACGAATAGTTGTTTTAGAGACTTTAATACGGTTAGAAGCTATCATAAGCAAACAGATGTTTGTTTGTATTGCCTTAACACTATCATAGTTAATGTTAGCTAATCACACTTCATTTCCAGACACCGGAATTGTTATTAATGTTAAACAAATAAAACTGTAAAAGCACTTCACATTACTCACATTCTCTGCGTTGACGTTAACATTCATGTGAACGTGCTCCGTCACGTGCCGCCGTGACGCGGGACCTGTGTGTGCGGTTCTACAAGTGCGGTTCTACAAGTGCTGTCTCCGACGCTGCAGCTTCATGCTACTCGTTAGAGGTCTGAAGGAAGAGGTTGTGTATTTTCCGGTTGTGTATTTTCAAATTCTAGCGCACTCGAGCTGGTTTCTCCATTCTTACCTACCCTACCTTTAACTCTTTTTAGGGTGCAGCTATATGTTTTATTTATTTCAAAGTGGGCCCATTTTAATAATATTTTTTTCCCTTCAAATGTGCAGAGGACTCCCCAAGTGCTGTGTTTAATTTATTTTAAAGTAGGCCTGTGTATTATTTTTAATTCTCCTTATAAGAGTTCTTTGTTTCTTATTAGAGGTTACAGTTTTATATCATGTAATAAATAGCATAATAAATGCAAAAAACTGTAGTTTTTGTCTGATATAACAATAAAAAACTATGAAATATGTTTTGTGGCTCCAGACAAAAAAATGTTTTGGAAAAAGAAGCGAAATGGCTCTTTTGGTCAAAAAGGTTGCAGACCCCTGGCCTAGGCCATGTCTTCCGTTCCTGTACTGAATTGGATTACAGCAACATTTTAAAATCCTATGATGTACTTAAATTGTAATCTGTTACACCACAAGCCTGGTAACTCCAGTCATGACGTTATGTTAATACCATCTATACATACTAGTGTCACAGCTATAGCCAATATTCATGAGACAACAATAGCCCATCATCGCTTGAAACTTTCATGAACATTTCACTCAGTGATCAGTCATGCTAAAGTTCAACTTAAAAAGTTAACAAAAGAATCATGTTAATGTGAACTATGCACTACAGTATTTGATCCTGTGTGTATATGTTTGTAGGTGTAGCAAAGAAGTGGAAGAGAGGGACAGACAGCTTAATGACTGACTGCCTATTTAATTGACAGGTCGGATGTTGATGGCTGTTCAGCTGCCTCCACTGTGGAGCCACCAGTGGTCTCCATGACGATTTCACGACTCCAAACCCACTCAGGACCTTGGATTAGAAACACAAACACATCACTCTGAGGTTTGTACGACACACACATTCCCACTAACCCACTTACACATTATACAGTTACCTTGCCCCTTTATACAACCACAACAACAACACCCCCACTGTTACACCATGACTTATTGATTTATGATGACCCGTTGCTTTATTGTGAATTATATCTGGTTGATTGTTGTGTTACTGAGATAAAAAATGTGCATCCTCAGCTCTGGTGAAAATGAAAATCCCCTTCTGATTTAAATTGATGGCATGGCTGTATGCATATTTAAAATGTTGTAGCCTGCTTTCAAGCTCATTCATTGAACTCAAAATGCATGTAGATAGTAGCTGCCGTGTGTGCAACTGTGTGTGCATTTGTATTTAGAGAATCTGTGGTGCATGTAGCCAAAGCTGCATTCTGCATGTTAAACGTATTTAACTCTGTCAAAAGCCCAAATCCACCCAGATACGATGTTCAGCAGGATCCAGCAGAGCGCTTCCGAGAAGGAATTGAAGATGCAGGGGCTGCTTCTGCGAACGGCGAAAATAGAGTTTGGACTCCCACTTAATACCGAACGAATTCCACTGAGACGGATGAATGAGGATGATTTTGAAGGCATCGGTAATGTCCGCTTTGGAGAGCCGAGCTCCGTGCCTTGTGTTCACAAGATCATCTTTATTACATTATCCACTGAGGCATGGTGAAGGGAGAACTGATCTGGAGGAATGATGCTATTGACGCTGCCGAATGGCCGGAGCGGGGAGCGAGCAGATAGAAAATCAGCCTTTTATTTACGTGTGGCTTATTCCGATGGAATTTGAACGGAACACTGAGAAGGGGGAGGAGCTAAAAGGGCCGATTATATATCCTTTGAGAAGTTCTTTGTCGATGAGCTGGGAAACTATGTTGGGTTCTTTAGCGGCTGACTGTACGTTTCTTGCTACGAAAGTCACTGTGGCAGATGGGAGGACCCCTACCCTAAAGCCTTGGGAGAGCCCTGACAGGAGATAGTCAACAAACACGGAATCTGGGTGAGTAGATAGCGCAGCTGCTAGCTGAGGGATGATAATGGGAGTGGAGGGGTGATATTCCATTTAATTTGTTTTAATTTTTTTTCTTTCCCGAGGTTTCTGGCGCAGTGCTACTGTGACGGCCCGTCCACACGGTGGCGTGCGTTAAAGCTTCCAACGCTCCTGCCCATTCACTTTGAATAGGGTGATGTCACTTTTAGCAGAACTGTATTTTGGGAAGCGACGTGGAGCATTGCTGGCGTTGCTCGCTTCAAAAGTTGAGCAATGTTCAATTATTTATTTATTTTTTTGGCGCCTCGGCAGAAGCGTCAGCCAATGAGATCCCGTTTATGCAAATCTGCCAGTACAAGCGCTAGCCAGTCGAACCGCGTGTATGCTGGGAGAGAATACGCAGGTCATTACCTCATATTCCAAAAAATTGAGAGAAAATTCATTATAGCGGTAGTGAATCACCCGGTGCTGAATGATCGGTCTCTATTCATCTACCGGGATACAAACCAGAGGAGCGAGGCATGGAGGGAGGTGGCAGAGACAGTGGGTGAAACTGGTAGGTTTTCGCCTGTAGGAGATTTATTTATTTTTTTTTTTCAGTTTACTTCGTTTTAACATTGCTATTGCTTTGTATGTCGGGGGCAAGAGATTCATGTGATTGGTTGTTGGTCACGTTGCTCGCAAAAAATAAAAATAAAAAAATCCCCAAGCTTCAGACACGCCAACACCAACGCACGCTGCTGTGCCGACCAGTAGCGTAGGCAGAAATGTACTTTAGGGTGGGCCTGTAAAAATATAGGGTGGGCCAGATTTTTCTTCTGCGCATCAGAAGCTAACAACAGTCCCCGCCGGTACCAGATTACTTTTAGAATACTTCCTTTCTTCTCTTTCCTCTTCTTTCCTTCTTTTTTCTTTTCTTTCCTTCTTCTTTCTTTGGAATACTTTCTTTTCCATAACAGATGGGTATGTTTTGGTGAACGGGAGACACGTATTTTACTATTTGAATGGCTTATCAAGAGCACAACACAACATCTTAGTGTCATTCTGGACAGCTCTCTCATCTGCACCACACATAAAAACTCACCCATACTGCATTCTTGTACCGTCTTAAAACTTTTCCTTGGAATATGTTATGCATTGTAAGGTGTCCTTGGGTGCTTTGAAAGGTGCCCCTAAATAGAATGAATTATCATTATTATTTATTATCTGCAACGATGTAACGCCCGCTGAATATACTTGATTTTTTGTATTTCTGATTACGTCACGCCGTTACATGTATTCCGTTACAACCCAACCCTGTGTAAGGGTGAGTGCAAACATTTTCGTTAACACTAGTACCTGACCTGAGTGCCACGGAAGTCGAAGCTCCTTTGACGGAGTCTTCCAGGGCCTGGAGGCGAGCATCGATAGCTATCATGGAGCTAGCCAGGGATTGCAGGGAGCTGGCCACGCTACTCTCCATGAGGGGTGTGTTAGTGACGCTCCCGGACTGGCGAGCCTGGGAGGGGGTGGATTTTGGAGGTGGACGGGATCCTGGAGGGCTCGACTTCCTGCCCTTTTTTTTGTATTACCTCCGCGGCTGCGGCCGCGTCCTCGCCCTGCTCTCTGGGGAGCTGACTGGAGCTGCTGCCCCGGACTGGGGAGCTGTGCTGGAGACCTGATCCGAGAGCTCTCGGAGCTGCGAGAGAGTGAGGCCTGGGGCTGTGGGGATGCCCTGCTGCAGGAGCCGGGCGATGAGGAAGTCTACCTCTGGTGATGGGCCGCTGTGGGGAGCCGAACCGGGCTCGAATAATTCCATACCAGGTTCGTGATCTGAATTGTCCGAGTTGGACATCTTGAGCTAGTTTTTCTTGAGCTAGTTTTTCTTGTGCTTTTTTTCTTTTCTTTTTTTCTCACGAGGAGGAGTATTGTAGTACTGCTACTGTTTGCGGTCATCTGCAAATGACAACTGACAGGGAGGAAGAGCAGGCATTTAAGGAATTTAGCATGTGCAGCTATTGGCTGCTGAGGGGTGACGCCCTCATATTTAATGAGGGGGGAAGGCAGCCATCGAGTGACGTGTAAGTGACTCGTGTTAGGTCTTCCTTATTGAACTTGTGCTAAGCTTCATTTATTTCATAATTGAGTCATTGTAAAATAGAAATATTATAGTGTCTGTAGCTTAACTTAAATGTAAAGGTGAGTCAAAGTTCTAATGCACCTGTGTTAAATGTATAAGTATGTGACGAAAGGCTTAAAATATAAATAATGAAAGTCTTTACGGCAAACATATAAGGGTTCTGAGATAAAGGATTAAACGGATGGTATGAGTCAGTTATAATTGCAATGCATTTTAATTTATACACACTAGCAGCGGGGTTTTTTGGGTGACAATTACTCCTTTTCCACCAAATGAATTTCAATCAAGTTCCTTGCTGTGTCGTAGCTGTGCTCATGTTGCTCTTAGGCTAACTTAGCGAGATTGAATTGCAAGCACATCTTCTCCAACTTTCTACTCTGCTCCATGGACTCTCTTCTCTTCTTTGTGCTCGAAAAAGAATTGTTGTTGCTTTCATTAATCCCTCCTCTGAAGTGAGCCTGTGAGGTAAACTGTTCTTCGTGCTGGTCTGGCAAATAGTTGCTGCCCGATCTCAATTTTCTAACTGCCTTTGCACTGGAAAAAAAAACTGTCTCAAAAACGGGCTCCTGCATCATATCGTCCCTAGAACTGCCTCGGTGAAAAAGCCCTTAATAACGGTCAGTAGATCTGTTACAATATTGTTGGTCAAAACTTAAATAACTAACCATGTAATTCTGTACATACATTCAATGTCCTTGAGGTTGAAGCCTACTGACTTTGGTGATCCATTAATTTAACCTCAAGCCTCACCAGGTTGGCATTTTAGTTTTTCATTAAAATGGCATCTATTGGATAATATTCGGTCAGACTATGTCAATTTTGTTGCTCCAGGCCCTTGAGCGCAAACGACTGAAAGACGTTGCGGCTTTGCCGATACGAGTCTGGATCTCCTTATCTAACGACAGGTCACTGCTGATTGTTGAACCAAGACACGTGAACTGGTCAACAGTCTCCAGCACATGCTCGTTCACCATTACCGGCGACGCTGCGCTTCCCGCTTAGTGCATAACAACTGTCTTTTTTATGCTGATGATCAGTGCAAATTCAGAGCATGCTGCACTGCATCTGTCCATCAGGTGATGTAGACCAGCTGCGCTGTGAGACAACAGAGCTGCGTCGCAAATAAGAGCTCACGAACTAGCACCTTCCGTACCTTGCTTTTCGCGCGCAGTCGGGCTAGGTTAAACAGCTTCCCATCTGACCGTGTGTGCAGGAAAACGCCGTGATCGTTGAATGCATGATGCATCACAACAGAGAGAAAGTGTAGTTTTACTCTTTGATAGAACAGGACTTGGTCGATCAGTGCTGTTTTGCGCGTTGTGCCTTGTCTTTGTACGTTGCAGTCTGGATCCGCAGTGAATCCCGGACACATGGTACGAACATTCCAGCTTCCCAGCCGGAGATGTAAATATGAACGGTTTAGAGTTTTTCTTTGATTGGTAGGTGACATTTTAACGTCCATGCTTGCTGCGACCACCCCATCGAAGCAATGCAGATGTGGCGGGTCAGAACCTAAATGGCCAGGGGCTGCCTGACTTGAGACGGGCGGTAGATGACCATTGGGGCACGATGACCCCTCCCACCGATGCAGAAGACCCGTGGTGCTCCGTTTTATGGCAATCTGACTGGAGCTTAGAACCCGTAGACTGTCGCTCTGCTGTGTTGTTGCCCCGGCGCCTTTACAATGCCGCGATTAAGTGTCCTCTCCATTGCACTTGCCCCGGCGGGAATGAGGGCTCCAGCGTTTCCCAAGCGTTGCCCAAGCTGCAGGAACAACACACTCCCTAAGCATCCAGGAGCGACGTTTGGTCAGTGTCCGTGGCGTCCAATTGTGACGCTCCTAGGCTCCTTCAGCGTCATAAAGGGACGCAAATAGCTTTCAACTGATTGCAATGTATTCCCATCTGCGTCGGGATTTGACGCTCATGGAAGCACCATTCGTTTGTGTCGGCTGCCCTTAAAGGCAATGTGAGCGTCCATTCCCATTGGATAACGGAGAATTGTACACCCGGATGTAAGTATTCCTCTTACTGTCGATTGATTTTACAGTGATATCTGCACTACTCATCGACTAAAAAACACCAGATTATCCTTGTTAATTACACAACATTGATTGGTTTAAATTGTGTGCAATGCTTTTGTATTTTTCCCCTTCGATTCGGAGAAACAAATATTTTTTCTGAGTAAAGGATGGCAGAAGACACTACACTACCCAGAATCCCCAGCTGTCGTTTGGACTACACCATGTGCTCTGTTTGACAAACCCCGTTTTTTTTCACCATTCATTCCAATGGCTGGCGTCTATGTCACGTGATCTTCAAATTTCTCCCTGCCGAAAAAGAAAACATGGCCGAACTTCGTTTTATTCTCGGTGGAAAATGCCTATTTTAAAGTTAGTTTGGCCATTAAAATGGGTTTTGATGTCATTTGATGCGAGAAATATGAGTTGTTATTTCAGATTATGTGTGCAGTGGATGTACATGATTTTTAGTTTGCTAGTTATTACGAAGATTACTTCAGGAAATCGCGACGTTTTCATTGTTACCAAGGTGGTTGCTCGGGACGCTGCTATCGATATTATTTCTGTTATGTTGTGTAACTGTTTAATGGTGTTATCTTTATTGCTACGCCCTTCCCCGTCAATGTATAGTGTTGTTCCACAGCGCAAACATATTAAAAAATCCACATCTAAAGATAGCCTACGTTATTTCCCCCTGTGCAATTCCAGTCTCACATCTCACAGCACATCGTTATTAACAAATACCGGAAACAGACCGAAAACATTTAAAAAAATAAAATAATACTTTATTCCGAGTGTGCTTGCTTTTCTCTTTGAAAGTCATCACATAACGGCATTGTAATACACGGTTCGGCTGCATTAAATATTACATATCTGCCGTAGTTCTGTATTTATAGAGCCCTGATGAGAAGACTTCTAGACAAACATGAGGAACTGAAAACGTGACGTGGATCATAAATATATCAGCCATTAAACAACATCTTACATTTCTTTTCACACAATACGTCTCCTTGCAGTTTCAACACTAATTCGGCTCACTTTTATATTTGATCCAATTGGTAGATAGGCTGTATTTACACCATAAAGGTGCACAGCTGATATAAAGGGACACCTAGTGGTTAAAGCATGTTATTGAATTTCATTATTTTTATTATTAGATATTAATAGGATCCCTATAAAGTATATTCATTACTCATTATTCTCTACTAATAGTTAATTAAAGACTGTATATAATGACTATTTTGCACATCCATTTCAAGATTTCAAGATTTTCTAAGGTTTATTGACATATCATATAGGCCTACACAACTATGGTGTAGTTCTGCACTGAATGGAAAAATTGGGTCGCAGGTTCCTCAATAGTGCATTACAAGACATCTATCAATATTTGTGCATACCTCCAGCAATGTTAACTATGTTGAAGCACTTATTTTAACTGATATTATACATAATGTATTATACTCTTATAAGATGTATGTAGATATTTCATCTCCGGCCTTGTCAGGTATTGAACAATCAATACATAAAGAACACAGAATTGTTGAATATAAAACACAGAATTTGTGTGATTATACTAAATGATTTTCAAATAAACGCCACTGCATATTTAACTGTTACACATGCTGATGTAACGCAAATGTTCCAACTTGGGATCAATAAAGTATATCTTATCTTAAGCTGATCGATGGCTACTGCCATATTTGCAAAATGTGCCTCTGAACCTTGACAAGTGCATGTTTCAGGCTTATCAATTAATGTAATGTAATGTAATGTTATCAATTAACAACAGGGGTCACAAACATAAGACCAGTTGTTAAATAAAGCTCTTCTGACCTTAGCTGGCATGTGTGTATATATATATTAATACTGCCCATTATGGGCACAAGCCATTTTCACCCATTTATATGTTTTAAATGTGAGTGTTTCCTATCCCCTAAACCTCCAGGGATGTACACAGTTACTTTTTTAAGTTACTTGCAATGTGTTTCTTAATTTGGATGTGTTTTGTTTTATATTTACAGTCTTTGCTTGTATCTACTTGCATGTGTTTTATTTTAAATGTGGCATGCATTGAGCTATTTCACATTGACTCCCATCTTTTAGTATTTTTTTAGTTTATTTATTTTCTATACCCTGCTACCCTGATAGTTTTGAGTTTTTGGCAGACAGGAAGTTGAAGACATCAAAATCAATCTAATTAGGTCTCTCTGGCTTCAACTAAGCACGATTGACTTCCCATACAGTATCCTCTCTCCTCCCATGCCAGTTATAACAACATATTCAGTGTTTCCCCTACCATTGTCTTGGAGGGGCGCTGCGCCCCGCCAACGGAGCCCCACGCCCCCCCTGAAATTCAAGGTGTTTAAAAAGATATATATAATTTTTATTTTTTTATGATTTTTTTTATATATATATATATCACCAAATAGCAACTAATCTATATCTACTGTCACTGTTCACATTGAACATGTGCTCTTTTATTAAATAAACTAATTTAGTGTTTTTGACCCCAAGAAATACTGATGCATTAATCAATAACAATATAGCTCCTCTATCCCAATGCCACCCCCCGCCGCTCAGGCAGCACCCCCCCCCCCAAGCAGTAAACTTAGGGGAAACACTGATATTAATAAATATGGAAGTGGAATAAGGGACATCAATATTCTAAATAGTTTGGAATTAGTACATTTTGCTCTGGTATTCAAAGATAAGATGTACTTTATCGATCCCAATTTGGCACATTTTTGAAATTCCCAAAAACTGTTTAAACTTCACCATGTAAACCCATGCTTTTTGGCTTGATCCTTCCAATTGGGTTTGAATCATTGGGCAATAGTAGGTATCTTATACCACCAGATTATCCTGCAAACATTTAGTTGTATAAATCTTAAAAATCCTAGGCCAGTAAGTGACAATTTGTGTTTTGTACACTGTTTGATGTTACTGCTTGTGACATGTCGTCTCTCCAGTTTATTTCCAATATTTCAGTTGTGGTACTCTAGAAGAAAAGCAAACTAGCGGGCTCTTCACTTTTTCTGAAGGATTATCGTGTCCAACTGTAGTGCATTTTTTCTGCAGTAGTGCATGTACCCAGAACAGTACATGCTATCGCTGTAAACCTGGTTATTCACAACTTAAGAGAGGAAGGATATATACATCTAACCATATGTTATCAGTTTACCTCCTGGGGCCTCATTTATAACGCCGTGCGTAGGATTCAGGTGGGAAGGTTGCTTACGTAGTAGAAATCCAAAAAATAGGTACAGAAATGTTCCGACATTTTCCGATTCACCAAACATTGCGTACCGGCGAGGAAAGTGCGTATACGGCACTTCCTACGCCGGTTTCCCTTTATTCTTTCACACACACATACGGGTATTGGGCCGAGGGCGACACCGTACTTCCGGTATCCGCCATTTCACGCGAGGTGCAAGCAGAATATCTAGTCAACTCTAAAATACCACATATATGCATTGGCATGATAATATTATTGTGACAAGTGGGGTATTCACCTGGTGTTTCCAGAAATTAGACGTAGATGCAGCCAAAATCGACAAAGGCCACTTTCGAGGGTCGTTTTTCCATACATCTGCAGGCAGTCTGTAAGGGCAATCCGAAAACCCACACAGCTCTAGTTTACGCTGGTAACGACCTAGAGCACACCCCTCAAGTCCAGAGATGTAATCCGAAGACATGCAGCGATTTCTTCGGTCGTTAATTCAGAAAAAAAATCTAGTGTGCTCTGCCTGGCTACGTTAGCTAGCTGTTTATATTTGCACCTCCAGGATATTTGCACCTCCAGGAAAATGGCGTATTTATATTTATATATATATATATATATGGCGCGCGTTGCATTGTGGTTAGCTCGTGACGTCACTGTGTGTGAAAGAATAAATCACAATCGACTCGAAATGCGGTGCAGCTTTTGCGGGCTTCACGTAACGCCCATATTTGCCTATAAATAGTCAAAGAAACGCCCATTCATTCATTCATTTTGACTGACTTTATGAAGAAGATCGCAGGAAATGACGACGGAACAGCTAAAAAAGACATCTCACACCGTGTCAGATTTTGGTTATTTTGGGGAGGTCGAGATAAATCATATTGTTTGGTGGATGCAGTTTGAACCAGAGTAGCAGCATGGAGGTCGGATCGTCACCATAATAAATAAATAAGTGGTCCGAAAAGGTCTAATGACAAAATAAATACACATAGCCTTCTTCAGGTGGTGTGTTTGCACCGGGGACAGGAGACACCCCCTTGATGAGAAACTGTAAGAAATGATCGGGGAATATGAAGGTAGATATGGTGCAAAATGTGAGAGCGTGTAAAACCTAATCAATCAATCAATCAATCAATGTTTATTTATATAGCCCAATATCACAAATGTTACATTTGTCTCAGTGGTCTTCACAGTGTGTACAGAATATTAGTATGACAATACGACACCCTCTGTCCTTAGACCCTCACATCGTACAAGGAAAAACTTCCAGAGAAAACCCAGTTTAAAGGGAAAAATGGGAGAAACCTCAGGGAGAGCAACAGAGGAGGGATCCCTCTCCCAGGACGGACAGACGTGCAATAGATGCCGTGTGTAAATTGAAAAGATAATACATTTGCAACATAGGTAGTCCAAATGTTTGGAAATGCATGTGTGTATAATAGGAAGATGAATCCACGAGGATATCCATCCAGGACCTATGATCCAGGACCACAGCCACGACTCAAGATCCAGCGCTCGCGATCCAGGACACAGGACCGCAGGATCATCCATGACTCCGGATCCCAGCGTATATAGACACCAAAAAGAAAGACATTTGGGGAAGCTGGGTTAATCGGAACATGAGTGTACACGGGTATAGACAGAGAGAAGGAAGAAGTAAGATGTCCCCCGACAAACTAAGCCTATATCAGCAAAACTAGGGGCTGAATCTAATCAGCCCTAACTATAAGCTTTATCAAAAAGGAAGGTCTTAAGCGCACTCTTAAAAACGGATAGGGTGTCTGCCGCCCGAACACAAACTGGAAGCTGATTCCACAAATGTGGAGCTTGATAAGAAAAGGCTCTGGCTCCCATTGTACTTTTAGAGATTCTAGGAACAACCAACAACCCTGCATTCTTGGAACGCAATGCCCTAGTAGGACAGTAGGGTATAATGAGTTCTTTAAGGTAAGATGGCGCCTGCCCATTAAGGGCTTTGTAGGCGAGAAGAAGAATTTTAAATTCTATCCTGTGTTCTATAGGGAGCCAGTGTAAGGCAGCCAGAACAGGAGTAATGTGGTCCCTTTTCCTAACTCTGGTTAGTACACGAGCCGCAGCATTTTGAATCGGCTGAAGCGACTTGATTGACTTCTTGGTACTCCCTGATAATAAAGAGTTACAATAATCCAGCCTAGAAGTAATAAATGCATGGACTAGTTTCTCTGCATCGTTTTGAGGCAAGATATGCCTGATTTTTGCAATGTTACGTAGATGGAAGTAGGCGGTCCTTGAAATTGATTTTATGTGGGCGTTAAAGGATAAATCCTGATCAAATATAACACCAAGATTCCTTACAGTCTCACTGGAGGCCAAATTAATGCCATCCATAGTTAGTATGTCTTTAGATAATTTGTTTCGTAGATTATTCGGGCCAAGTACAATAACTTCAGTTTTGGTCGTGTTTAACATCAAAAAGTTTAAGGTCATCCACGTTTTTAAGTCCTTAAGGCAGTCTTGAATTTTATTTAGATGATTAATTTCATCAGGCTTGATTGATAAATATAGTTGAGTATCATCCGCATAACAATGAAAGTTTACAGAATGATTCCTTATAATATTGCCTAACGGAAGCATATATAATGTGAACAAAATAGGTCCGAGCACTGAGCCCTGTGGCACTCCATGGCTAACTTTGGTTTGCGTGGAAGATTCATCGTTAACACGTACAAACTGAGAGCGTTCAGATAGATAGGACCTAACCCAGCCTAAAGCAGTTCCCTGTATGCCAACTAAGTGCTCTAGTCTTTGCAATAGGATATCATGGTCGATAGTATCAAATGCAGCACTGAGATCGAGCAAAACAAGAATAGAGACAAGTCCCTTGTCTGAGGCTATTAGAATATCATTTGTGACTTTAACCAGAGCTGTCTCTGTGCTATGATGTGTTCTAAAGCCAGACTGAAAATCTTCAAATAAATCATTGTTTTTTAAGTAATCACACAACTGTTTTGCGACCGCTTTCTCAAGAATTTTTGAGAGGAACGGAAGATTAGAAATAGGTCTATAGTTGGCTAAAACCTCTGGATCGAGGTTGTGCTTTTTAAGAAGCGGTTTTATCACTGCTACTTTGAATGATTGTGGAACATAGCCTGATAATAAAGACATATTCATAATATTTAATAAAGAAGTGCTAATTAATGGAAAAACTTCCTTCAATAGCTTAGTTGGAATTGGGTCTAACATGCACGTTGATGGTTTAGAAGAGAGAATCATTGAATGTAATTGTTCAAGGTTAATGGCTGAAAAGCATTCTAGTTTACTATCTAGTGTAATATTAGAACTTACGATTCCGGGAGCTGTTGATAACACTATACTGGTCGAAGGCAAGAGGTCATTAATTTTGTTTCTAAGAGTAACAATTTTATCGTTAAAAAAGCACATAAAATCATTACTACTGAGTGCTATGGGAATAGAAGGCTCAATGGAGCTGTGGCTCTCTGTCAGCCTGGCTACAGTGCTGAAAAGAAATCTTGCATTATTCTTATTCTCATCTATTAATGAAGAGTAGTAGGCTGCTCTCGCTTTACGCAGTGCTTTCTTATATTCATTGAGAGTAATATGCCAAATTAAACGAGATTCTTCAAGTTTAGTGGAACGCCATATCCTTTCAAGTTGTCTAGACTTTTGCTTTATTTTGCGGGTTTCGGCATTATGCCATGGAGCTAATCTATGTTGTTTTATTTTCTTCTTTTTCAAAGGAGCAACAGAGTCTAATTTTATTCGCAGCGCATCTAGCACTATCAACAACATGATCAATTTGGGGTGGTGTACATTTTGTATAAGTTTCCTCCCCTACATGCAGACATGCTATCGAGTTAAGTATTGGTGGAATCTCTTCCTTAAATGTGGCTATAGCACTAACAGATAGGTTTCTGCTGCAAGAGCTTTTGACTAATGCTTTGTAGTCTAGTAACAGTACTTAAAAAGTTACTAAGAAATGGTCGGATAAAGCAGGATTATGCGGTTCGACTAATAGTTGCTCAATTTCAATACCATAAGTCAGAACAAGGTTGAGAGTGTGATTATAACAGTGGGTTGGTTTATTTACACTCTGACAGAAACCAACAGAATCTAATATAGAGTTAAATGCAACAGTAAGGCTATTTTTATCATCGTCAACATGAATATTAAAGTCACCTACGATAATTACTTTGTCTGTTTTAAGAACCAAAGTTGATAAAAACTCAGAGAATTCTGATAAGAATTCTGAATAAGGACCTGGTGCACGATACACTGTAACAAATAAGATTGGCTGCAAAGTTTTCCAGGTCGGATGCGTAAGACTAAAAACGAGGCTTTCAAAAGAGGTATAATTACATTTTGGTTTAGTATTGATAAGTAAACTTGAGTCAAAGATTGCTGCAACTCCACCTCCTCGGCCCGTGCCTCGAGCAATATGAGTGTTGACATGGCTGGGTGGAGTGGCCTCATTTATGCTGACATATTCTTCATGTCTCAACCAAGTTTCAGTGAGACAGCATATATCAATATTATAATCTGATATTAAATCATTTACCAATATTGCTTTAGATGCTAGAGATCTTATGTTTAAGAGACCACATTTAATCTTCCTGTTTTGTTGCACTGTAGTAGTTGTTACATTTACTTTTATTAGGTTATTATGTATGACACCTCTATTAGGTTTTACCTTAAATTGTCCTTGGGCAGACACACACACCGCTAATATTGGGTATTTTATTGGGTTCGGGATTCCTATGGGTGACTGCCTAGGAGAGAGCGCAGAGAAGCGTGTAAGACTGCGACTCTGCCTCCTGGTCTCAACTCCAGTTTGTCATGGATTAAGTCCACAAAGCCCTGAAATGTTTGCCGAAATGAGATCTGCACCTTTCAAAGTAGGGTGAATGCCGTCTCTCTTAATCAGACCAGGTTTTCCCCAGAAGGCTGTCCAATTATTTACGAAGCCCACATTGTTTGCTGGGCACCACCAAGACAACCAGCGCTGAAATGATGACATGCGGCTATACATGTCATCATTGATCAGATTGGGGAGGGGACCAGAGAAGATTACGGTGTCCGACATTGTTTTAGCATAACTACACACCGACTCCACATTAAGTTTGGTGCATTCTGATTGGCGTAAACGAACATCATTACCACCGACGTGAATAACAATCCTACTGTATTTACGTTTATCTTTAGCCAGCAGTTTAAGATGCGCCTCAACGTCGCCCGCTCTGGCCCCCGGAATGCATGTGACTGTGGAGGCTTCGGTCTCTAAATTCACGTGTCTCATAATAGAGCTACCAATAACCAGAGTTGGCTTCTCAGCGGGTGTCTCGCTGAGTGGGGAATATCTGTTAGATACGTGAACGGGTTGGTGGGGACCTGCGGGTTTCGCGTTATGCCCCTTCTGAACAGTCACCCAGCCTCCCTGCTGCTCGGGAGTTGCCGGGGGACGGCTAAGAGGAGCTACCTTTTGCTGGTCCGCACATGCTAACATGGGCTTTACTTTAGCTGAGTTACTTTCTAAGATGCGGAGCCGGGCTTCTATGGCTAGGATTCCCGCCTCCAACCTAACAACTATACTACATTTAACACATGTATCCTTACCAGTAAGGGAGGCCGGGAAGTAACCAAACATGAGACAGGAAGAGCAGGAAATAGCACCAGAAGGTGGGGAAAGAGCCATGGCTAGCTATCAAGCTAAAGTAGCTACCGTTAGCAAACCCGAAAAGAGTGTAGGCAACTGTGGAGTTACAGTTGCTAAGAGAAGGAGAGTTGTGAGTGCTTAAGCTGTAGTAACGTGTGATTACAATGTCAGGCAGTTGCCGTGATCAAGAGTTTTAAAACGATCGATTAAGTTTAAGTTTAATAAGCTATCAGCAACAGAACAGGCACACGGGATACCCGGAGATGACAACAACAACTGGAAGTTACAACGTGCAACGTGCTCACCGCAATAGGTTCCTCCTTCCGCTCAGTGGCTCAGTGGCTGAAGAAGGATGTGATGTGAGCACTTGCAGAAAAAAAATCTGAGCTTGTGTGCACTGCATACATTTACACTTGTATAAAATATCCACGTAACTGTGAACTAAATGTACACTTGTATAAAATATCCACGTAACTGTGAACCAAATGTACACTTGTACAAATATCCACGTAACTGTGAACCAAATTTGAATAGTCACAGAAGAAAAAAAAAGTGTTGTAGCTTGTAGAAAAAAAATGAACTTAGAGATGAAATGTTCACTTGCAGCAAAATACATATTTTTTAAATATATTTTCCATTACAACTGCAACTTTATTTATTACAACCTCTCAAATCAGTCATTACAACTTGACAAATCTGCTCTGTGGCAGTATAAATCGACGAATCTGCGGTCTTGACTTTTGCTACACTTCTTGCGATAAATGTGTCGCAAAAGTAATTTTTCACCTGTAGATGTGGGGGGAGGGAGGGGGGTTGGATCGAAGGGGCGGAGCTATCAGAAGGACGAGGCTCGGGTGACTGGAGACTGCGGGGCTAACGGTTCGTGTCGCTACCAGTCCGCTGACATGGCGCATCCATCAACGGTAAATTTTGCCCATTACTTGCCCAGTATTACTTTGAATATTATTATTGTGATTGAGGATTAAATCCGCTTTGAAGACCACCGTTTTATATCGTGCAGTTTAGCGGCGAAATAACGTCAGTCCAGCCAGCTAACGCTAGCTTGTTGAGTTTATGCTAGCTAAACAAGTAGTGGTTGTAGTCTATACAGCAGTAATTCATATATTATAGCTACTGCTTTGGCACTAACGGTTGATGAAAATAAACCAATTGAACTGTACTGAAATAATGACAAGTTTTATAATTATCTTGGGCTCCTGCTGTGTTTTTTAAAGCCTTTGTAAAATTATCCATGCTATTTTCTATTTAGAACGAAGACTTCAGAATCTTAAAATCCCTTAACGTTTGTATGCAATTGTGCTAAATTCAACTCTGGAATCAAGCAAATATTAATATGTTTGCATGACATTAGTTATTTTATTTTGCCATCACTGAACTATACATCTAATACATTTAAGTCAAGCTAAGGTACATGTGATGGTAGCTAGTTAGTGATCAAGCCTAAGTATCACCTAAAAGCAAAGCATGTAGCAGCTAGCGTGGATGTTAGCCCGACTCCGAGTGCAAGGAACCACACCCTGACCCAACCCACACTCAACCAGATGACTGGTTTCAGGGCCAGGATAAGTAAGTCCACGTCTGAGAAAATAACCAACTCCCTGGCTCACTGGATTGCACTCGGGCTCGACATTAGGACTGCCCGATGGCCCGGGCCATCTAGTATTTAGCTCGGGCAATGAAGCCTCACCTGCTGTTGCCCGATCGGGCAATCTATTTGCCAGTATCATCAGCTCGCGGATCCAGTAATGAGTGACCCGACAGTAAAACTAAACATATCTAACTAGTTTAGGTAGTTGAGAGGTAATTAAATAGCTACGTGTGATATTCTAACCTGAAGTGTGTGTTTTGTCCGCTCACCGCTGCATGTGATCATGCAGAGCTGCGTGTCGTTGTCTCGACTCGTCAGCAGCAGCTGATCTCTCTCCCGTCAGATTAGACTTCACCGCGTTTATGTCCATATCGATCAGATCCAGCTAGTTCTAGCTAATGATATGACTACTGCTTATTAAAAGACAACTACACAATAAGTGTCGCTATGCAACTGGATGAGGCACAAAGTATAGCGCAGCATTATGCATTTGTTTACATGCCCACCGGAACCCAGAGGCATTACCAAAGATCAACGCACAATCAACCCATACAGGACATCTCTCTTTCTCCACATTAAGTGTTAGACATTAGAGTTGACTATTCTTGTCTGTCACATACTCTTCTTGTCTGTCACATAAGTGGCGCAACTGAAGCGGTATTGCTCTAAAGGGAAATTATTTTGACCGAAAATATTTAGATTTGCCGGCTAACGGGAACTCCGACGTGTGCTTCGCGGATGCGCTCGGCTCCTCTCGACTGCTGCTCGGGTCTGCTCGGTCAGCTTCCGGACGAGGAGGCATTCGTTCGACCAACTTACAGTAGTTAACATTACAAACATTTTTAACAGGGGTCCATAATAGTGTAAATAATGTTTGTTTTGGCAGTTATAACTGAATGTAATGTTTTCTACTTTTTTCCATCTGGGAAGGCATTTGCCTTCATCAGATGGAAAGTGTTTTGACCAACAACTTAAGTATTTCTTATAGCTATGCAGGGCATGCAAGCGAGCAAACACAAACAAGAACAAACAAACAAGTGAAATGAAGAATAAAATTGAAATTGTACAATATAATATTGTGGTGGTTTATCTTATAATTCAGTCGAGAGAATGCACCAGACAGCATTTAAGACCTGCAAAAATCTAAATTTTCTAGGGGGACTGTAGTGGAAAATTTCATTATTATCATTCTTATTATTATCCTTATTATGTCTTTCATATGTTTAAACCAAATGCTTCTTATTTCCTCTTGTTGTGCTTTTACCATTATTATTCTATTATATTCTCTTATGAGTTTCCCAGTCTCTGCAAGGCCACAGCTGTTTCAGCAGACTGGGAGACTCATACACAGTCACACAAAGTTCCGTTATGCTATCTGCAAGGCCAAACGGTGTCTCATCAACAATCTGACTGTGTGAACCCAGATTGTTCTCTTTCCCACTCCTTTTTCTATATAACCTTTGCTTTTCCATTGTTCTGCGCACTCTCGGGCAGACTTTCCATACTCTGCCCGACCGGTGACAATATATTATTATGTCGTGTATTTGAAGCTTCAAATAAATAACCAAAAGACAGCTTTGCTTGATTCACCATTTATTTGTTTTATCATTTGACTTGTACTCTCCAGAGCCGTGTTTGGGAGCCAGATTTCCATAACAAATGGCGTTGTCGGCAGGATCTCTGTATGCTTGATCGGGGAAACCTCTGGACGCTGGTGGGTTGCTCCGGGATCTTGGATCCTCCTCTACCCCGACATAAAACGTACAGGACGAGGGGACCAGCGCGAGGGGTGGAACCGATTGACTTCACGAGATCCAACGAACTCAAAGGGCTTTCAATACTCGGTGAGATGTGCAAAGTCTAAATTGTTTAAAGTTAAACGTAATTAAAACTCCATGACATCAGGAGAGGGACTGCTTGAAAACAGAGATATTTGGCATATCTAGCATCGACGGATGAAAAATAGTGTTTTGGTGACACGGAGTGTTTTGGTGACACTTTAATAGTGTTTTGGTGACATGGAGTGTTTTGGTGACACTTTAAAAGACTTTGCTATGGGGGCAAAGCAGGGGAGGGGGTATGTACAGCCTCCTGAGGGTCCGATAGTTGATGTCATGCGAGCAAAATATGGTGAAGAAAGTCTGGCTAAATTAAATATATGGACGGAAATGTTCGGATTTCCTAAGGGAGGTTCTTTGAGTAAATTAAAAATCAAAAACCTAAGGGATAAATTACAAGAGTGTGAAGATGGAATGAAGAAGAAGAGTACAATTAAAGTAAAAGATTTAGAGAGACTGGACACTCATAGAAAGTGTTTAAAATACTGGGAGGATGAAGCAGAGTGCCGTGAAAGGCAATTGGCCGCGGCAATAAAAAAGATACAGGCTGAGGATAAGACTGAAAAGAAAGATAAAAAGTGTTTTGTGTTTCCTCCACAATATAAATCACATGCTTCCCTCTATCCTCTGTTTGCAGGCGTGCGGGACCCTCTCCTCGACTCGGGATTTCCATGGGCGGGGGTGGGGGCCTAATTGAGCAAAGTCCAGGAAGAATTGCTAGAGATCGGGGACAACAGCGATAACAGTTTCTCCTGCAACATCTACCCAGCATTTTGACGTCTAAACATCCTGTAACTCTGAGCTGTCAACATGGCCGACAACAGAGATAAAGCTACCGATCAAATGAAGGCATGGAAGCAGAGTAGAGACTCTCAGAGGCCCGACACTCTGACCACAGGGGCCGGCCATCCCATAGGAGACAAGCTGAACCTGCAGACTGCCGGACCCAGGGGCCCCCTGCTGGTCCAGGACGTGGTGTTCACAGACGAGATGGCCCACTTTGACCGGGAACGCATCCCAGAGAGGGTGGTGCATGCCAAAGGGGGGGGAGCCTTTGGTTGCTTTGAGGTGACTCACGACATCTCTCGCTACTGCAAGGCCAAACTGTTTGAACATGTCGGCAAGACTACACCTGTCGCTGTCCGTTTCTCCACTGTGGCTGGAGAATCGGGATCAGCAGACACCGTGCGAGACCCCCGAGGATTTGCAGTCAAGTTTTACACTGAGGAGGGAAACTGGGACCTGACGGGCAACAACACCCCCATCTTCTTCATCAGGGACGCCCTGCTGTTCCCGTCCTTCATCCATTCCCAGAAGCGCAATCCCCAGACCCACATGAAAGACCCCGACATGGTGTGGGACTTCTGGAGCCTGAGGCCTGAGAGTCTGCATCAGGTGTCTTTCTTGTTCAGCGACCGAGGTTTGCCTGATGGTTTCCGTCATATGAACGGCTACGGCTCACACACTTTCAAAATGGTCAATACCCAAGGAAAGCCTTTCTACTGCAAGTTCCACTTCAAGACTGAAAAAGGAATAACTACATGCCCTGCTTTCCCTGGCCAGCTGACCATGGTCCAGGCTATTACAACCACCTGGACCCAAAGTGATGGCGGGGGCAGACAAGGGGGTTTCCGAGGCCGGAGCAATAACTACAATCGCTGTTTTAACTGCGGACAGACGGGTCATCGGTTCGCTGAATGCCCACACGAGAAGAAGAAAAGAACTTTTGATCGGATAAATCGGACCACAACAAAGACAATTCTTCAAACTAACAGTCGAGGGAGGGAGTGGAGGAGGAAGGAATTCGGTCGGGGGAGACGGACCCCATGCCAAGCAGCATCTAACCAGGGAAGTGACACACACACACGCATCATACATGCTATTGAGAAATTAGAAGAATTAGAGGACATGTCAGTAATTAAAAAGGGTACATATTTGAAATATGACAGTGAATGTTTGCGTTAAGAAATGTCCCACACATTTTTGGTTGATTCTGGGGCTACACATTCTGTGGTAAAAAAAAGGGTAGATTTGCCTGAATGCAAATGTAGTGATAGATTTATTCATATGCTGGGTTTATGAAAAGGAGAAGTTTCTGTACCACTTCAGAGTGGAGATAACGGTGTTGACAGTAATCCATTTCCCACATCAGTAAAAAACAGTTTTTATCATCTATCATGCCTGCCCAATACATTTACTGGGCAGAGATCTGGTTCTCCGGTTCGGCTTGGACCTCATTTTTCCACAAATGAGGGTCTTAAAGTCCGACAGCCATCTCCTACGATGGTTCAAAAAGTGTCATTTGATGATAAAGAACTGGTGAATGTGTATCAATGGGCTGCTGACATATCCTGATTTTCAGGAGTTGTTGCGTTTGACTGGTCAACGTGGTTTTCCACCTGCTGTGTGGAAACTTCTCATTTTGCATTGTACTGCTAACGTGGTTGAAAGATCCGTGTAAATGCTATGATGAGAGTTTTACTGTTAGAATGTGTGAATGATGAGCTCATATTTAAAAATGTATTGGAATTCGCTGGGTAGCACTATCTCTGTTAGACTCACACACACACAAGACACAACCAGCTGTGTCAAATCCCAGGGGCGGTCCACACATTTCACTAGCCAGGGGGCCCAACTGATAGATGGAGGGATTTGGGTCCAATCGTTAAAGATTGGGAGTCAGTCACTGATTAGACACCTACACACACAGAATATGTCATGTACTCTATGTCACGTGACGTGTATCAAAGGAAAATGTGCACGAACGTAGCCGTTCTGCGCACATTGCTGTTGGTTGAGGATAAGGTAATTCTCATATCTCTGAGCTTCCTGCCGCGCTTTCAGATGTGCCATACTCACTCTGGGCAGCTCACAGATATGACGTAGGGTTAATGTCCACGTTCACGTACCGTACCCATTGAAACGTGAAGCTGTTGATGGCCAGTGTTTACCTGTCTGCTTAAACAAGGGGTCATTATTCCGTGTAACGATTCTAGTGTTTCCTGTCAAAAAGATCAGAGACAAACCTCCTGACGTGGAGATTTGTCCAGGATTTACGATGTAAATGCAGCTGTGCATGCACGCTCGTCCGGAATTCTTATCTGATTACTCCAAAAGTTCCAGCCTCTGCAACATATTTACTGCCATAGATGTCTCAAATGCATTTTTCAGTGTTCCGGTACACAAAGACAGTCAATTTTTTTCACATTTGAATATAATGGTAAACCTTACACATTCACACGTTTGTGTTAAGACTAAATGTTAAAAAAGTCACTAAGCAACAGATGATGTCATTCTTGCGTATGTGTTCATAACACACGGCTGTTGTTATGCTTGCTGTGACGTTACATTAGTCCGTTCTCTGCTTGTAATTATGCCGTTACAAGCTTCAAAGTTGTATTTATCATCTGAATTTGCCGAAACAAGTTTAATATTCTGAAAGCCAATACTTTGAAGATGTATAAGTGAGGTGTCTTGAGTAGTCAAAATTACCTACAAATCATTGTACACACGTGTACATATTATTCTATTTTTATGCAGCTCTGTGTGATTTTGTAGCTACAATTCAGACTAATACACTACCAGAAGTGGAATAAGTACTCAGATATTGTAGTGAAATTAGAAGTACTCAGATATTGTACTTGAGTAAAGGAATAAGTACTCAGATCTTGTACTTGAGTAAAAGTAGAAATACCAGAGTGTTACAGTAACAGTCCTGCATTCAAAATGTTCTTCAAGTAAAAGTAGAAAAGTATTATAAAAATATAGTGAAAGTAAAGACAGTAAAAGTAGTCGTTGTGCAGATTGGTCCATTTCAGAATAATATATATGATATGTTTTATAATGATTGATCATGAAAGTGTTCTCAAAGCTGGTGAAGGTGCAGCTACTTTGAATGGCTTTGTATTCTGCAGAGTAGCTGGTGGATTCACTCCAGGTGGAACTAAAGTCTGATTCAACACTTGATTATATTTCACATCATTCATCCACATCTGTGAAGTAACTAAAGGTATTACATACATGTAGTGAAGGAAAAGTACACCATGTACCTATGACTTATGTTCACTTCCAACCTAAAAGGACCTCAAAAATAGTAATCAATAATGTATTGAAAAGTTATTTGCTGATTGGTTTTTATATCGGCTCAGCCAGGTTATATGGGAGGCCCAGTCTACGTACACTCTAACAACAAATGCCTTGGCTTAACAAAGAAAATCAAGGCAATAGGTTGCATCGATGGTTATTGAGTTAAGACAACTTCTATTGAAATGTTGTTAAAGCAACAAAGTTATTTGGGTTAGGGGAGAAGGCTTTTCCTCTACAATCAGAGGTGTTTTCAATTACCACTCACTTAATAATTGGTAGCATAAACACAAGTTTTTAAGTTGATTACTCCAAAGTTCCAACTTGTTTTACCGTATTATTTAAATATAATCTTAAATGTATGTACTTAATTACCACATGTTGAACATGAACACATGTTTTTAAGTTGACAACTATTTATAAATTAAGTTGCTCCAAATAATATTGTATTCAATAGGGTTTTTCTCTTAGCTTTTTCATGTTTTTGCCTTTAAAGAAAGAAATTAATTGATTCCACAACAAAAATATTAGGCAATTCATTTTTTTTTTTTTTTTTTTTTTAACTGCAGGTGTTTATTTCAACACATGATGTTTCAAAAGGAGAGACTTCATTTAGTTTGAATATTGCCTGAAGACAGTTGACGTAATTTCCATTGTGTGCACACCTAGACCGGACTTAAAGACAGACAGGTTTTTATTGTTTGGACTTAAAAGACGTTCCTCTGACCAACGCTGACCTCATTTTGTATGTTGATGGGTCTGCCTCTCGCGACCAAGGGGGCACTAATTTATTTGTTTGTTTTTTTTGTTGTTTTTTTTTGTTTTTTTTCCTGTTGTTTCAGATTCTGCTGTTCTCCGTTCTGGACCGCTTCCATGTCACCTCTCAGCACAGGCAGCAGAGCTCATCGCACTAACTGAAGCCTGCACGTTTGCAGAAGGCAAAACCGTGACTATTTACACTGACTCACGATATGCTTTCGGGGTAGTACACGATTTTGGGGCTATTTGGAAGTGTAGACAATTTCTTAAATCTGATGGCAAACCAGTACTTAACCATGTGCTGGTTGCAGGCTTACTAGACGCCATTCTGCTCCCATCTGAGGTTGCAGTCTGTAAATGTGCCGCACACGCAAGCAGTACAGACCCAGTTTCCCTAGGAAATGCGTCTGCTGACTCAGCCGCAAAGGCCTGATTCCTCTCGCACCTCACGCACACTCATTTGTTAAAATCCCTGTCTCCTCCTTTACTGACAAAATGTCATCACTGACTTCCATGCAGCAGCTAGCTACGCCAGTTGAGAAGGCTCAATGGAAGGCTGCTGGGGCTGTTTTTGACCTAAAATCCAGCATCTGGGTTGGCCCAAAGACATTTTTTCCCTCATTTGGCTAAGTTGACACATGGGTGGGATCATGTGTCAAAAGGGGGGATGTTAGAGTCTATAAATCAGGAGTGGTTCACAAGGGGATTCACAGTAACAGCTCAAAAGCACTGTGAAGCATGCCTAATCTGCATCATGCAAAATTCTGGTAGACCAGTAAAGGTTACAGGACCCGGAGCACATCCACCTCCCCAGGCCATTTGAGCACCTAATGCTGGATTTCATTGAGCTTAGCCCATCAGAGGGGAAGAAGCACTGCTTAGTGGTGGTCGACATGTGGTCCAAATGGGTTGAAGCTTTCCCAGTAAAAGCACAGACAGCAAATGCTGTGGCAAAGGCATTACTGAGGGAAATCATTCCTAGATGGGGACTACCAGACAAAATTTCTAGTGACAACGGTTCACATTTTGCTAATGAGGCCATTACGCAGATAGGAGAATACATGGGCATGGACATCAGAAAGCATTGTGCTTATCACCCACAGAGTGGGGGTGGGGTGGAAAGAGAGAACGGCACAATCAAAAACAAACTAGCAAAATGCTGTGCAGACACAGGTCTGTCATGGACACAAGCTCTGCCCATTGTGCTGATGTACATGAGGATGCGGAAAAGAACACAGAGTCAACTCAGCCCATTTGAAATCCTTTTTGGGGCACCTCCACAGATTGGACTCAAGGCTCCAGGATTTCCTCTTCCCTCCACAACTTGTGTGAGGATGCTATGTTGTCATATTGTGTTAACCTATCATCCACTTTAGCGACTGCCACTGGTCCGCTTCACCGCCTTCAACCGGGCGACTTCGTGCTGGTCAAGGATTTCCGGAGAAAAGCTGGAAATCCAATCGTTGGCAAGGTCCCTACCAGGTGCTTCTCGTCACCCAGACAGCGGTCAAGGTCGCCGAGAGAGCTACATGGGTCCACGCCAGCCACTGCAAGGTCGTGGTCACAGGAAAGGAGAAACGATGGAAACAGATGACAACAAGTGACATATCCAAGTCACCAACAGATGACAACAAGTGACATATCCAAGTCACCAACAGATGACAACAAGTGACGTGTCCAAGTCACCAACAGATGACAACAAGTGACGTGTCCGAGTCACCAACAGATGACAGCAAGTGACGTGTCCTAGTCACCACCAGCACCACACTTGCACTACATACACCAAAACACACTACACACAAGGTGTCACGAGCGAGTGCCAGCTGAGCGGTTCCATATGCTCTCTGGTTCCTCGTTTGTGTTATCAGTGTGCGAAGTCTGACGGTCCGGGTCACGAAATCGACCGAGAGAATACACACACACACTCCATGGAACATTTCCCCCTCGTGATGAGGGCTCGCCTGGAGAGACGACAACGCAACCGTGAGCAATGTGAATGCTACTGGAGAGCCTGGACAATCATAAAATGGTTCCTCTGCATACTTGCCATGATAGTTGTGTTAGGACTAGTCCTATATTTTATGTATCCAGGGTCAGCATACAGCATGTCAGCCAAAATCGAGGTATCTAAGAGGTTCATGGGGAAAGGAGGGCGAACCATATGGGTCGAGGGGCTGGTCAAGACAGGGATTGGTAACATTACTCTAAGGGATGGGGAAGATAGCACAGTGCAGTTAGACCCGTGCAACTACATGCATTGCCCCGACCCTAAGAAACTGGGGGGGGCAGACGCCTACATTTGCTATGTCGAGAGTGACAGTTACACCGCCACTCACTGCTCGGGGGGCTGGACTTTTGTTTTATGGACCACCGCGCACACCGATTGGGGTTATACCTTATGGGACGACAAAACAAACATCAAAGGGAGATTGTCTATCTCCAAGGTCAATTCATCGAGCCCCGTTATCCTGTTGCAACTACAGGCTGCCCAGATATCAGACAAGGGTTTTATTTTGTTGTCTGTATGTATGTATCCGGCGCCGACCCGTGTGGCACATTTTACATAGACATCGCGCCCAAAACTCGGAAAAGGTAAGCAACCTTTGACGCCACTGTTGACATCCATAGGTACATCTACATTTAATCTATACATAGGCGATAACGACCATAGCAACATTGATGTGGGTCAGACCAGTAATGGGATCACCGGTAACGTCTGGTGGCACACTCTGAGATCATTCTTGCAGGCCGCAGGACAAAATGGGTCATGTTATGCATGCACTCTTTTCCCCCAGGACTCATCAATGTCCGTGCCAGTTCGTCCGCGCTCTCTGACCCAGGTTGAACACCTCTGCACGTTTATGGCTCTGACAAAGCCCATCAAGGAAGACAGCGTAACCGAGTGGCGTTATGCTAGGCAGCTTCCCCCACCATGCAGCAATCGGTCTGACTCCTCTTTGCGTGCATCCACGCTTGACACCACATACGCAAAGTACCAACCCGTCAGCCATGTGCACCCCAGTCATTTGAGAGGGATGAAACACAACCTCTGCATCCAGAGAGTTTACCACAAAACGTCTCTTACACCACATTATTTTTTCCTAGGCACTACTACTGGTTGTACTCGCATCCTACGGAACACATGCGGTGACGGTGCTTACAAAATCTCGTATTGTCACATATCTGGTGCCCCTGAGAGAATCCTTTCTAACGTAGCATTCCCTGATGTTAAACATATTTCCCTCCAACTGGCGTGGCCCAGTGATTCTGGGTTTAGCGCGCCAGAAGATTACGTTTGGTTGTGCGGCAACAAGCTCTATCAAGTTCTGGCTCCCCTTTGGATAGGGACATGCACTCTAGTGGATTTGAATCCAGCAGTCACTGTACTCACGTCCTTAATGCACACGACACATCATTACCCAGAGTTCCAACACCCCGACCACCACAAGGTAAAAAGAGATATGACGTCCGCTGGAGCTAAATTCATGGGTGGCCTGTTCCCATGGTGGGGTACAGTAAACAATGCCCATAAAATAGATACCTTACACGTCCGGCTAGAGAATCTGACTTATGAGACGACTCAAGGCTTCCAGGCATTGACCCCATTCATAATAGCCTCTAGGCACATGCTCATGCAGCACAATTCGCTCTTGACCTTTTGTTCGCCTCAAAGGGTGGCCTGTGTCATGTGATCGGTGACTCCTGTTGCACTTACATTCCCGACGCCACCAAGAACATCACTGACACCGTGCTGCATCTTAACAACCTGTTAGCTTTCGTTCAGTATACTACTATTCCATTACAAGACAATCCTTTGCGCCACAGTGAGATAGATCAGCTAGAATCAGAAGAGTCTGATTCCGATTCATCAATATAATCATGTGTGTATCTCCTCTCTTATGCTTACATTATATTGGAGTCTGTCCTCCACAAAAACAGCCAGTTTTCTATGATATATTTGTGATGTGTTTACTTAAACCAGCGATGGAGTGTATTCATTGATGTGTTATATCAGTCTATCCTATCATTTGTTTTTTCTATTGATCAAGTATGATCAAAAGGGGGGAATGTAGTGGAAATTTTATTATTATCATCTTATTATTATCCTTATTATGTCTTTCATATGTTTAAACCAAATGCTTCTTATTTCCTCTTGTTGTGCTTTTACCATTATTATTCTATTATATTCTCTTATGAGTTTCCCAGTCTCTGCAAGGCCACAGCTGTTTCAGCAGACTGGGAGACTCATACACAGTCACACAAAGTTCCGTTATGCTATCTGCAAGGCCAAACGGTGTCTCATCAACAATCTGACTGTGTGAACCCAGATTGTTCTCTTTCCCACTCCTTTTTCTATATAACCTTTGCTTTTCCATTGTTCTGCGCACTCTCGGGCAGACTTTCCATACTCTGCCCGACCGGTGACAATATATTATTATGTCGTGTATTTGAAGCTTCAAATAAATAACCAAAAGACAGCTTTGCTTGATTCACCATTTATTTGTTTTATCATTTGACTTGTACTCTCCAGAGCCGTGTTTGGGAGCCAGATTTCCATAACAGGACGAAGGCCCCCCAAACCCTTCGTGCCATTTCGTCCGCGTGCATTTTTCAGGGCAATCTCTATTGGGCTCAGGGCCATCTGTAAATTAGCTTAGATGGCCCACAGGCCCATCTCCCAAAATCCTTAATGTCATGCACTTGGACTGTAGACCACTTGGAGTAAAATCCATGTGAAATTGCTTCTCACTGTTCTCAGGTCAAATATGTATATTTGATTAAAAATGCGATTAATTTCGATTAATTAATTACAAAGCCTCTAATTAATTAGATTAATTTGTTTAATCGAGTCCCGGCTCTAATATATTATATAGAATAATTATGATGATGAATGCATATTTTTTGACCACTAAAATACAGCAACACATTTTTGATTCATGTCGTTTATAACTGGAATATTACAATTATTATTAACTGTGTCTGTAGTCTACAACACAACAAAATAGGAAATAACAACAATAAACACGATTTAAACAGACACAAACATAAACCATTTAACTACGTAGCCTACTACTTGTAGAAGTACAAATGTCCAGGAAATATTCCAAAATCAACAACAACTGCGAGGCTGCACACACGACGCTCCGCTTCCGCAACGTTTTGAAACGCGCCTGGTGGGTTATGATGCAGGAGGAGGTCGCAGCGCGGCGCAGCCGCAGCGCAGACGCTTCTGGTGGGATCAGGGGGTGAGGGTCTTTCCTCAGCGAGGAGGACCAGGCCTGATGGAGGAGCCCATGCTGGGCATAGCTGATACCAACTGCACAGGCTTAGTCTGTCACTTTGTTTGACTAAATGTGTTTACTTATACATTTAATAGGTTTACACCTTCTGTCCATATGTGCTTTTTATTTAAAACATTTGATTAACTTTTGGTTCACATTTCAATAAATTGTATTTGCACTCCTTTTGTCCATTATTCTTACTGAAAATGTTATATTACACATTCACATCTGACTGAAGATTGGCCCCATTTATTTGTGACGTTGCAAACTCTGCGGTACAAGGCACAAGTGATGTGAAGCTCATAAAGTGAGGCAAATAGAAATATATCTATATATAAATAATCAGCTGATGGAGTGTAGATGTGGAAATAGGTGCATTCGATCAGCTGACTATGTTTTTCGCCACACTTTATAAGCCTGACTATAACCACCCCTTCTCTGAGGTGCAGGCAACAAACAAATGATGGTCCTGATAGACTACAATAATATTCGGTGTGCAGATCTTTGTTTTCACAATAAAAGTAGTTTCTTAGTGAATGTCCTGTACTGGTCTTAAAATCTCATAACATCAGCTTTTAATGTTCCTCTTGGATGTTCTTCTTGACCCTCAGAGAAGGAGAAGATGTTGTGCCTTTCGGGCATGTCCTTTCCTAACAAAAATTACAGGAAACATAAAACATTATTGCAGAACAAGTGTGTTATTTATGAAAGAGGTGTGTTTGTGTGTTATGGGGCTGTTGATATAATTATTTTTTAATTGTAATCAGATTATGAATGAACAGTATGAAATTCATCAACATTGAAATATATGTTATTATCAAAATAACATTTAACTGTTATCAAAACGTAGTGCAACTGTAGAAGCTTGCTCTGTTGTCTCACTGAAAGAATAACTTTTACCACGTTTTTTACAGACAATATTGAGAGATAAATAGTAGCAGTTCTCACTATGTGTTAAATATCTTTGCCTTCAATACATTAAATTAGAAAGCTGACAAAGTCATATTGCTTGTTAACATCTAAATGTGACTTTTTGCATGGAAAAACCCCAACTTAACTGATGTGTAGGTGATCTAGTATTTAGTATTGTTTAATGGAATGTATATCAGTGTATTCAAGTCAATACTTCATTCATTTAAACCAATATCTTTCTTGATTCTTTGTACAGTATGCAAAAAGAGTCTTTGTACCTGAGCTGAAGTTCACTGCTGTGAGGAGTCCAGTTCTGTCTCTCACTCTCTGGTCCAGCCTGTCTGCATCACCTGGACACCTTAAACAAACAGATATATTATGTAAAGTACCATGTGTACAAACAATATAACTGATTCTCTTCTGTTGAACATGTTGGATTGTGTATTGTCCGAGTCAGGGTCCTTTTTATTTTACTGTAACTTTGGAAATTGTGTTACCAATGCTTACTGTTTATTTGATATCAATTTGTAATACAATTAATAAAAACAACAAGGTTTGGGTTCGTTCTTCAGACGTTAACTTGTAAGCTCAATAATGAACTCCAGCTCAACCAACCATATTGTAATATCTAAGTAATCATCTTGAAATATGACATTAATAATTGTAATATACACATCTTATTGTGAGGTTGATTTCACATACACTACTTCGACGTTAGCTAAATAGAAAATAGCATGGATAATTATAAAACTTGTCATTATTTCAGTACAGTTCAATTGGTTTTATTTTCATAAACGGTTATCAACCGTTAGTGCCAAAGCAGTAGGCTATAATATATGAATTACTGCTGTATAGACTACAACCACTACTTGTTTAGCTACCATAAACTCAACAAAGCTAGCGTTAGCTGGCTGACTGACGTTATTTCGCCGCTAAACTGCACGATATAAAACGGTGGTCTTCAAAGCGGATTTAATCCTCAATCACAATAATAATATTCAAAGTAGTAATGGGCAAAACGTACTGTTGATTGACGCGCCATGTCAGCGGACTGGTAGCGACACGAACCGTTACGGCCCATCCACACAGCGGCGTGCGCTGACGCTTGCCGGCGGGCGTGTCTGAAACTCGACCAACAACCAATCACATGAATCTCCCGCCCCTGACACACAAGCAGCGGTTTGATTGGCTAGAGCTTGTACTGGCATATGATTCGATTGGCTGACGCCTCGCCGAGGCGTCAAAAGTTGAACATTGCTCAACTTTTGCAGCGAGCCACGCCAGCTACGCTCCACGTCGCTTGCCACGATGCATTTCGGCTAAACGTGACGTCACCCCATTCAAAGTGAATGGGGAAGCGTCAACGCACGCCGCTGTGTGGACGGGCCGTTAGCGAAGCCCCGCAGTCATCCGGTTCGACCTGACTGTGACTGACCCAGAGCCATAAATAGAAGAGTTACGACAACGGAAGTCCAAAAACGGTTATCGTCACGTGGTTCATGTAGACGAGGATCGTTCCCCGGAAGTTCATGGCGGGCAATGTGAATGCATTGATAACAGGAGATAGAACTACGTTTTTTGGTAATTATTAGTGAATAAAGGTTTTGATTTGCAATATTTATACAACAAATCGATATGTGTATGTATTTACATCAATATGTTTTAAAAAATAAAATTGAATTTGCTAATATTAAGTGATAATATTAGGATTAGTGTGAACAACTAGTTTACATGTTACTAACAGTGCCTTGGTTAAAGAGCCTGTTGTTGTTTATTTATAGCTTTGAATTCTTTAAAACCAATAGTATCTTCTTAACTTGTATGGTAGTCCGGAGCATCACTTTCTAATGTGTATTGATATATTTAGCGGGAGGGGATCTAAAGTAATGCTTTAAAATTCAGATTAGATTAATTTCTACCATTTTCTTAAATTCATGGTAGTTTCAGTAATCCCATGGTAATTGAGGACACAAGTTATCTACATGACTAATGTCATCTTTATGGCTTTCAGAAAGGACAGGAGACCGACAGGTGACTATCAAAGGACTAGCAGCAGCAGCATGATGATGATGATGTTAAATGTGTTGTTTTAGGAACATCCATTGCAAATACATGGAATTCAATAAACATTGAATAGCATATCATGCAGTTTGTCTGTGCCTTTTCCTCCGTGTTGTCCTGGTTTGCTGTGCTGCCTCCTAGTCGCCACCATGGTTTGCTGTGCTGCCTGGGGATGCTCCAATCGCTCAGAGAAAGGAGTACGAATGTACGGCTTCCCCACTGACACAGAGCGGAGGAAGCAGGAGCAATTTCACAACCAACAGCAAACAAATATGTAATTTATATACAAACACTGCATTTGCACTTTTTCACAAAACGAAAACCACACCATTGGGAAAGCTTAATGTTTTGTTTAATACAAAAAAAAACAGGGACAGGCTTGAAAAACACAGAGTTGAGACTCAGGGTGCAGGGTGAGGGTCTCAGTGCAGGTATTCAGGCTCCATTGAATCCCCCTCTGGTTCTTGTGCTGAAAGAGGGAGTAACAGACAGGAGAAAGGGTTACATACACACCAGGGTTTCCGTTAGCCGGTAATTACCGTTTTTTAGCTGGTCAAATTTATAAAAACTGGTAAATTCAAAACCTGACGGTCAAAATGTCTGGTAATAATTAGGGATGCTCCGATAGATCGGCCGCCGGTCATTATCGTCGATATTCACTCTTAATAGTTTGATCGGTGCTCTCTATAAAGGCCGATCAGGAGAGCTGGATCTGATCGATATGGACATTAACGCGAGTGAAGTTTAACCGGACGCGAGAGAGAGATCAGATCAGCTGCTGAGTCTGACCGAGACACGCAGCTCTGCATAATCACCTGAAGCCCCCCCTCTGTTTAGCGAGCTGCAGGAGCTGCATGAGAAACTGACGTGCTGTCAGGAGAGAGGGGAGGGAGAGGGGAAAAGAGAGGCTCCGTTTCTCCC
The DNA here is from genome assembly GCF_902827115.2 of Pseudochaenichthys georgianus. Taxonomy (NCBI): domain Eukaryota; kingdom Metazoa; phylum Chordata; class Actinopteri; order Perciformes; family Channichthyidae; genus Pseudochaenichthys; species Pseudochaenichthys georgianus. The sequence goes on from NC_047503.1 coordinate 31,056,157, forward strand.
GTGTTATTATTCAAAGTTGATGTAAACTTCTGAATAATATACGTTATCTACTACAAGTAGTTTGTTTGAATGTAATAATTATGTTGTTTGTTGTTTGTGGAATAATTTATTGAAAAATTAATCTGAATTTTTTCGATCTGTTACGATTATAAACTGAAGCAATAAAAATGAGCCCGTGAACTGAGTTTTAAACATCAGCATATCTGCTCATAGTCCGGTAAATTACCTGCTTATGGAAACTCTGCTACACAACTCTTATTATTATTATGAAATATGACCGGTAAGTTTCAAATTTGTCCGTAA